>NW_025999982.1:11981672-12002474 GCF_001458135.2 Marmota marmota marmota
TCTCTCTCTCTCTCTCTCTCTCTCTCTCTCTCTCTCTCTCTCTCTCACACACACACACACACACACACACACACACACACACAGGCATTCATCCCCCAAGATCATCAAGACAAGCAGTGGAGTGTAGTAGTCAAGAGAGACCTCTGAGGGGCCAAGACCATTCAGTGGAGAAGGGATAATCTTTCAACAAATGGTGCTGCAACAGTTGGCTGTCTACAGAAGAGTCAAGTTGATCCTCTAACCAACACCATCTCAAAAATTAACTCAAAAAAGATTATAGACTCAAATAAATATCAAACATAATATCCTAAACTTCAAAAATTTTAGAGAAAAACAGTTGCAAATCTTCATGGTCCTGGGTTGGGCAAAGCCTTCTCAGATACAATGCCAAGTGCATGATCAACAACAACACAATAGACATACTGGACCTCACAAAATGTAGAACTTTTATGCTTCAAAGGACACCATCAAGAAAGGGACCAAGGGCTGGGGTTGTAGCTCCAGGGGTAGAGCTTACCTAGCACATGTGAGGCATTGGGTTCAATCCTCAACACCAAATAAAAATAAATAAATAAATAAATAAATAAATGTATTATGTCCATATACAACAAAAATAGAAGAAGAGAAAGAGACTAATAAGGGACATATATCCTGAAATATGTATATATTTATAATTATGTGTGTGTATATATATATATATATATATATATATATACACACACACACACACACATACTTTTTTAAACTCAACATTAACAAGAAAAAAGAATGATTTTTTAATGGGCAAAGTATTTGAATAGACATTTCTCCAAAGAAAAAATATACGTATGGGCAATAAACACATGAAAAGACACTCAATGTCATTAGTCATTATGGAAATACAAATCAAAACCACAGTGAGATATTACTTCACATCTACTATGATGGCTATAATCAAAACAATAAAAAATAATGTGTTGAGCATGTGGAGAAATCAGACTCCTCATGGATTGCTGGTGGGAATGTAAACTGATGCAGCATTTTTGAAAAATAGTTTGGCATTTCCACGAAAAGTTCAACAAAGAGTTAACAGGTGTCTAGTAATTTCACTCCTAGGTATACATCCAAGAGAAAGGGAACATATGTCTACACAAAAACCTGTATAAGCATGTATATTCATAGCAGCACTAAACATTATGGGCACAATCCAAATGCCCATCAACTGGTGAATGGATCGACAAAATATGGTACTCCACAAAATGGGACCTTTTGTGGCCATAAAAAGAATGAAGTATTGATGCTGCTGTAAGATGGAGGAACCTTGAAAACATGCTAAATGAAATAAGCCAGACACAAAATATCGCCTATTACATGCTTTCATTTATATGAAATGCCCAGAACAGGTAAATTTCCAGAGATGGTAGATTGACAGCAGATAGACAGTAGATTGACAGTGAGCACCAGGGGCCGGGAGAAGGGGGAATTGGGAATGCAGTAACTGTGTACAGGGTTTCTTTTCTATTTTTTTTTTCAGGGTTTCTTTTAAAGGGTGAGGAAATGTTCTGGAATTAGTGATGTTAATTGTACAACTATGAATATACTAAAAACGTCTGTTGTATACTTTAGATGGTGTATACTTTAAGAGGGTGAATCTTACAGTACGTGAATGATATATCAATAAATCTATTTCAAAGTGAGATGGGGGTTTCAGGAGCCAGACTTCTTGAGTTTAAACTCAAGCTCTTCTGATATCTATAGGCGTGATCTTATATTAGTCACTTACACACTTGGTACCTTGGTTTTTTGGTGTTACACATGAAGAAAAACAGTAGTACCTGTGTCCTTAGGTTATTGTGAGGCCTGTATGAATTAATGGAACAGCTCTTGGCCCAGGGCAAACCCTTCATACAACTTAGCTGCTGCTCTTACTGTTAATGACCGATGTCATGATGTACAATGATCCCAGCCATCTGTACATAAATCTAGGGCCCAAGAAGACTTATGGTAGCTTGTCGGCCGGGAGGGCTCGGTGTGAAGTGATGTCCTCAAGCAGGACCATGACTTGGAGATCTGGGCAGCTCCCAATGTTGAAAAAAAACTCCTCTTGAAAACCATAGAGCACTTAGTACATCCAAACACACATAAATACTGAGTCTGGCTCGGGATCTTTGGCTGGAGTCCACTGAGAGTTATGAATCCCTCTTTGAACAATGGCAGCTATTATTAAAATCTAGAGACTGTGCGTTGGATGCTTTCTCCAGCCCAGACACTGATTCAGAGCTGCAGCATTCTAAACAGCAAGGCTAGAAATGGATGCTGGTTTCGAGCTGATTTATTGAGAGGTTTCTTGATTTGGGTCAGGTTCCTGCAACATTTGGAAAGTGATGACTATAGCATCATTATTTCCCCCAAATGACCAAAATTATAGCTGGTAACTTGAGGCCAGTAAATTTCTCTGCAGCAGATGTTAAACTCTTTTAAGAGGTGATTAACAATGGGAGCCACCAATGGGCTGGTGTTGCTAAAGTCGACGTGTGAGGTGAGGGGGCACATCCAGACCCCATGGGGTGGTGGGGGATCTCAGGTTGGGGGGTTGTAAAAGCTCACAGGTTGGGGTGTAAATCAAACCATGGTCCTGGGTGGTTGCATTTGTGGTGCTGCGACAAGAGACCTGGGCCGGGTGTTGGGACACCTAGGCCTGATGCTTGCTTCAGCCAGCAGAGTGACTCAGGGCAAACTATTTTCCTTCCCTGGAACACAGTTTTGCCATCCTTTAAAATAAGGAGCAACTACATTGGGTGAACTCTAAGGTATTTTATAAGTTTTACATTGATTTATTTTATTAAGAAGAATGCAAATAAATCATCTATTCACCTCCAAAGAATTTGTGAACTTTCAATCTAGTAACCGCAAAGGAATCAAGATGGGTTGTATGATGATAATGACTCTCACTTCAGGTCACCTCCTGAAAATGCACGAGGACGGGTCTAAGGATACCACGCCTGGGGAAACCAACCCAGGCCTCTGGAACCCAACATAGACATTTGCTGGGTGAGAACATGGCTCCTTTGAAGTCCCCTAGAGAAACGCTGTGCAGTTTTACTCATCCTTCTAGCAGTTCTTCTTTTCTACCTGTCTCTCCTCCTCCTCTTTCCTGAGGGGTGATCATCTACCCAGGAAACCCATGGGTCAATATTTAAGGTGGACACCTAAACACATTTGCATGTGCACACAATTGCCAGGCAGAGCTGAATGGTGCTGAATGGACTTATCCAGTGACGGTGTCTTGGGAATCCTTCCCCATCTATTGGATACCTACCTCTCCAACCCGGATCCCAGCTTAAGGAAGGTCTCTGGAGAGAACTGACTCAATGGACAGAATCATTGAAGTTCTTTGGAAGAGTCACAGAAGGTCTTTGCTTTTTGTGTCCCTCTACCTTTTCCCATCACATGACAGGTAAGTGGGCCAGATCCTGCAGTGCATAGCCCTTCACCATGGGGACCTGGGGAGAACTCCAAGTCTTTGGAACCCTCTCTATCCTACATGAGGTTCAACACGGAATCCTCCTCAGAGGAAATCCCCATGCATTCACTTAATAAAGATTTACTGAGCCCTTATAAGTGTCAGGTTCTCTGTTAGCCCTGCTGAACAAATAGATAGGAAAGAGCTTTGAATGTTCCTAGAGATGACAGAAGGCCAGAATGAGGAACAGTGTGAGGGAGTGGGGAAAGAGTGATCCAGGAAGTGTCTGGAAAGAGAGGTGGAGATCACGTTAAGCAGGATGATCTGAGGGGTCAGTTTATGCACCCCCTGTCCTGAGAGATCTGGAACACAGAGATGAGGCTGGGGGAGGCCACAAGGAGTTGGGGCATCCCAGGGACATTTCTCAGATCTATCAGACCTAATTCTTAAGTCAGATTTAAACACAATGAAAAAAAAATTATGCTTTCATGAAAAGTCATCGAATGCCTGGAGCTGAGGAAAGAGTCAGCTTTGGATTCAGACTTGAATTTGAATCTGGGCCCTCTAAAATTCTGTAAGACAGCTTAACATCTGTGACTTGAATTTCTACGGTGTGCGTGGTGAAGGCAGCATGTCTCTCTCACAGGCTTCTTGGACGATCCACAAGGCCATGTCTGTACCATCTGCAGTTCTTGGTCTGAGGTAGATACTTCTTCCCCACCCACCTCCATTCTACTCTATATTACAGTTTTCAGTTGCAAGCAACAGAATTGACTCTGGCTCACTTAAGCAGAAGATGTATTGAGAGATATCTGCTAACCCCTAGACTTCTCGGAGGAGTAGAAGAAAATTACTCAGGACCAAGCTTCCAGGAACACTTCTAGTACCACGCTGCTCAACCAACCCAATCTGGAATCTGCTTCCCTGACAGATGACCTAAAACCACTTGATCTGTCATTACCCAGGGTAGTAAATTGGAAATCCCCGAGCCACAGAAGTTTCAGCTAGTGACCCATTTATCCCAGGCGGGGTGGGGGGGGGGCGGACAGGCCTAAAGAGACCAATAAGATTCGCTAGAAGAGAGGCCCTTGCATGTGTTTGTCACAACAGAGTACCTATGCACTAAAGGACTAGAAGCCTCCTGCTGTTTCTGGCCACACTGACTTGAGCCACCCTGATAGCTCTTTTTAAGATGAGTCATTTGATTCTTCTCAAGCTTAGTTTGGGGTTGCACATTTTAAAACCAAAAAGTTCGGTTTGAAAACCAAAAAAATTATCATCTCACCTTTCTAACTTATAGCAGGGAACGAAGAATAATTGTGCCATTTTTTTTTAAAAGCAGCTGTTCATCTCTTCCCTCCCTTTCTTCCATTTTCTGTTTCTCACTTGTGATTTCTGTTCCTCTTCCTTTGCTTTAAAACCAAATAAAATCACAAATATTTCTTGATAAGCCCTTGCGATCATGGAGGTCAGCTCCATATATAACCCAGAACAGGGCTGAGGCTTGTCAGATCACGCAATCCCACAAAGCCCCTAGTGACCTGAGGAAGCTCTGGGTTCTTGTTTCAGCCCAGTCACTAACAAGGTGGGGACCCCTGGCAGGGCACTTCCTATACTAGACAGGACTCCTGCCTGTAAGTGACAGGAACCTAGCTAGAACCAGCCTTGGCCAACTGGAAAGGAAAAGGGATGGGATGTCGGGATGTGGGGAGTGTGAGATCATTAGAAGTCTCTCTGTGGCTTTGCTCCACTTCCTCCTCCCTGGGGTGGGATTTTTCTCCACCAAGGAGCCACGGTTCTGCTTGCTCTTGACTCTCCCAGATCCAACCCTGGGAAGAAAGGGGCTTCTCTCCTCAGCCCCAGCTGGAAAACCCAGGTGAGGTCTTGGGTCATGCCACTCACCCTCTGGACCGGTCACTAAGGCCAGCTAACGGTGATTGGCTGAGTTGATACGTTACCAAGGCCAGGTGAGGGAGGTCTGAAGGGGGAGGTAGCAGGTAGCAGGAGTCCTGGCTGGACCTCACGGCGCCACTGAGAGCCAGGCTTTCCACAATTTGTGTGGCCTCCACTTTCTCTAGTTTACTCTGCTCTTCTTCCTGTGGGGGTACATGGGGCAGGGGGTGGGGGGCGGATAGGCCTAAAGAGACCAATAAGATTCACTTGAAGAGAGGCCCCTGCATGTGTTTGACACAACATACTCCATGGGCATGGCCAATTCAGTCCCCTGAGAGGGATCAGAATCCTGAGAGAATGAGACCCAAGGATGGTCAATTTCATGGTGAACAAAAAATCAGAGTGGTGGTCTTAGAACTGTTGGAGAGCATGGGGCTGTTTCCTCTCGCCAGCAGCATCAACACACAACTCTACTCTTGGTCTTTGAGTTTTTTTCCCTTTTGCTCAAACACAAAAAACGATTGAGCTAAGTTCTAGCTCAATAACAGGTTCTTCTAGGAAATAATACCATTGCTGTAGACTGGAGGCACTAGATTTTGGCCAAGAATTGTTACCATTATTATTAAAGTTTGCTAATGTAAGCACAGCTTCAGGACCCCAAAGTGACTTTACTGCACTATGTCAACCTCATCATGAGTTGTTCCTTTTAGCTTTAAGGAAAGGGCTTCGGTATGATTCTGAAAAACGGGTGACTAAGAAGAAACTTCTTTTTGTTTTGAATCTTCAGGATGCAAATCCTGATGAACTTATCAGACTCTATCCCTGTCTCAGTAAGAAGAGCGTGACGAAGGGAGGCCACTCTGGAAGCAGCAAGGCCTCAGGCAAAAATCAGGTGGAAAGTTGTTAGCTGTCTTTGAAATTCATCTTTTGTGTATTTTTAAAAAATAGAACCTCGTTTACACCATGACTGCCTTTTCCATCTTCTCTAACACTTCTTGACGCAATCAAAGGTAAGATTTTATTATTTTGACACTAGTCACAGGAATTCTCTTTTTCTGTTATCTAGACTGCTTCTAAGTGCTTCTCACTGTGGCTCTGGCTGTCCTCTGGAAGTGTTTCCAGGCCTGTCTAGAAACTGGAGACTCTGGAGATGGACATAGTGGCGCATACCTGTAATCCCAGCAGCACAGGAGGCTGAGGCACGAGTTCAAAGCCAGCTTCAGCAACTTAATGAGGCCCTAAGCAACTCAGTGAGTCCCTGTCTCTAAATAAAATACAAAATAGAGCTGGGGATGTGGCTCAGTGGTCGAGTGCCCTGGGTTCAATCTCTAGTACCTAAAAAAAAAAAAAAAAAGAAAGAAAAGAAAGAAAGAAAGAAAAAGAAACTGGAGACTTGGGTGTGAACAGCAGAGGCACAGGGGAGTCATGAGTTCCACTTCCTACCTGAAATCTGCTGTGACACAATAGGGCAAATGTCAGTCATCTTCATTCCTTTGAGTGGGTGACTGGTGGGATGACAGTTCCAGAAGGAAAATATAGGTTGTGTTTTTAACTGTCTTTGTCATCGTGTAGAGAAGTTTTAAATTAATCAAAGCAAATAGCCTAGAATGGTTTCATAGATTTGCACTTGGACATTACCCCAAACCCAATGTATCTCCATGAAAGAAGATAAAAATGTAAGGATAACTGTCACACCCTCTCCTTGCAAACCTGCCTTGTAGATGACATGGAGGATGTTGCACAAGTGGCTATGCAGTCCCTTCCTGTGCTAGGGAAGTCGGGAGACTGAGGCCTGAGGTTGACGGTGACCTTCTCTATCCATGATCCTTCCTCACATTGTGGCTGCTGTGGCTTTTGAGAGTGAACATAATGGATTCTTTGTTTAAACCGTTACTCAGAGATAGAATTCTGAATATAAATAATCACTAAAAGGTATTGTTGGATTTGGGCTGAATACAAACTGATCCCAGTGTTTATTCCAAAAGCTGAGCTTTCAAAGAAAATGAAAATGATTTCTCTCTGAGAATATAGACACTGTGTGATCTCAAGTTCTGGTTACCCCAGGATTTACTGGATTTGTAGAAGTTGGAACAGGTGAAGCAGATGGAATTTGGAGCCGGCTGTGATGAACGCAGGAGCAAAGGCAAAAGCCAGGCATAGATCTGACTAAGACTGAGGAACTCAGCTCTCTCCCTGACAGCCCTCTCTTGATGGCATAAGGGAGATGTTGCATTTCAGGAGAATTTCCTAAACCATCCATCCGAATCCTGTTCACTCACCAAATAGAACCTCCTTTTGAGAAACTAAATAGAAAGTGCCCTTATATCCGATTCACAGCATATAAGCCCCAGTGGCAGCCCTGTCATCAGCTAGGAGGAACCTGTCCAAGGGCTGGGTATTCAACAAAGCCAGGCTTTCATTTCTCCATCTGCAGAGGGCGGTGGCCTCATGTAAGTGAGCTCAGGCTCCGTGTGTATTCTGGCAGCTGTTGCGTTGCTAATCTGTAGTGCTCTTTGGGAGGACATTTTTATGTTTTTGTATTGTTGGAAGAGCCCAAATGTGCCATCAAGTGTCTAGACTTCTCCTCATGGCATGGATCTATTTAGTTCTTCCCATTCAGATTGACCTCACTGCTTATCTGAACAATAAGCGGGTCCTACCTCCACCATGAGTCTTCCTGTACTCCTCAGGTCCTCAAGTTTATTTTGTCCAATATTAAGTTTGCCTTCCCAACATTCTTCTGATTAGTTATTGGATTGCTGTATTTTTTCCCATTATTTCTAACTTTCAACCTTTCCATGTCTTTATGTTTTTGATATGTCTTTTATAAGTAGCATATAGTTAGATTTTTTAAAAAAATTGCAACTTTATAATCTCTGTCTTTTAAGTGATGCATTTAGTACTTTTATACTTATTGTGATTACAGTCATATTTGGACCTGTTTTGATAGTTGTCTTGCACTTTATATTATTCCTGCTTTTTCTATTATTTTTTCTACTCCTTTCTTGCTCTTCTTTTTTGTTTTCTTATTCCCCTTGCAAACTGACTAGGATGTTATACATACATACTTTCTGGCCTTTCATTGACATTTATGATGCATATTAAATAAATGCTAATTAATATCTCATCCATTTTTCCAAGTAATACAAGAATTTGTAGAATAGTAACCCTTTGTGCATACTTTTCAGACTTGGATGATTTATGCTCAGTTTTTAGTTCTGTATTTTTAAAAAATAGATATTGTTATAACTTTATATCAAAAATATTTGTTTGGATTCATACATAGGATTATTAATCTCGTTGTTTCTCAATCTTTCTTGTATCCTACATGCAAAAATGATCGAATGGGATCTAATGGGATCATTTTTTTCCCCCTAAAGCATAGTTTTAGAAGTTTTATTTTTCACAATGGCTCATTTTTGTCTATCAGAAAATATCTGTTGAGAGCCACAGCTGCCAGCAAACTTCCAGCTGCCAGCTGATGATTGGCTCACAGCGGCCCCAGCAAACTTCTAGCTGCCAACTGATTGGCTCCTCTGCGGTGATGCTCATTGGGCTGTTTCCCCGCCCTTTCAGACCACGGAGCTGCTCATTGGGGGACTTTTTTTGGCTCTGCCCACGCGACCCAGCCAATCAGCCTCAAGAGCAGGAGGAGTGAGGTTGAGAGGCTTGTGGGAAGCCGGTGGTGGCAGTTGGGCTCTGAAGGTTTTTCCTGAGGAGCTGTGTGGTTTGGTGTGTGTGTTCTAAAAATAAAGTTCATTTCTTTTGACAAGTGGCTCCTGAATTGTGCCCAGCCAGACTGCAGCATTTGGTGGCCCGTATGGGGAACGAACCCGCGACCTTGGCGTTATCAGCACCAAGCTCTGATGAATCCAAATTTAAAAAGTTTAGAGTAAAAAGAGTTATTTTAAGTTTATCTTTGGGGAATATATACCCCTTCCCAATTCCCTCTTTTTGCTTTAATAAGTACATTTTAATAGTTTGATGAGCTCTTTCAACTATGCCTTGTCCCTGTGGATTGTATGGGATTCCTTTATGTGAGTAATGCCAAATGATGAGCAAAATTGTTTAAAAGAGGTAGAAGTATAACCAGGGGCATAACTGTTTTGGAACGCCCACAGTGGCAAAATTTTGTAAGCAATGAGCTATAATATCTTTAGTTTTTTCTCTGGCATGAAGGGAGCCCATCAAAAATCCAGAAGAAGTATCAACTGTAACATGCAAATATTTTGATTTCCAAATTCTGGCAAGTGTGTGACGTCCATCTGCCAAATATGGTTAGGTATCAGTCCTCTAGGATTGACTCCAAGATTAACTTGTGGTAAAAAGGTCACACAATTTTGACATTGTTTTATTATTTGTCTAGCTTGTTCCTTAGTTATTTATATTGGTGCTGCTATACCTTGTTCCTGTTTTTCTAATCTTTTATCCTCAGAGAAATTTAGATATGTTGTTAGGAAAGGGACCTTATGAGGATCAGCAGCAACAAATTGCATATGATACTGGCGTATACGCACAAATTGCTGCAGATGTGGTTAGGGCATGGAAGACTTTACAAGGACATGGAGGTTTACAAGGTCAATTATCTAAGGTAATACAAGGAGCTAATGACTCTTACGTTGAATTTGTAGATAGGCTTATTCAAACAGCTACCAGAGTTTTTGGGAATACAGAACAAGCAATGCCATTAATGAAACAACTGGCTTATGAGCAGGCAAATCGTTGGTGCAGAGAAGTCATTAGACCATGGAAACATGAAGATTTAAACACATATATTAAATTATGTAGAGACATTAATGAACAAGAGCAAGTCGTGGCAGCTGCAGTAAAACAGGCTTTAGAACAAGGGCAAGTCTTGGCAGCTGCAGTACAACAGGTTTTAGATGCCAGGCCAAGAACATGCTACAATTGTGAACAAACAGGACATTTTAAAAGGAATTGCCCCATAGGAGGAGGGTTTAACAAAACTAGGTATCAAAGGAGTAGAATACCCGGTATTTGCCCACGATGCTGTAGAGGGAGACATTGGGCTAATGAATGTCGCAGTCTGGCTGGGCACAATTCAGGAGCCACTTGTCAAAAGAAATGAACTTTATTTTTAGAACCACACACTGCCAAACCACACAGCTCCTCAGAAAAAACCTTCAGAGCCCAACTGCCACCACCGGCTTCCCACAAGCCTCTCAACCTCCCCCACTCCTCCTGCTCTTGAGGCTGATTGGCTGGGTCGCGTGGGCAGAGCCAAAAAAAGTCCCCCAATGAGCAGCTCCGTGGTCTGAAAGGGCGGGGAAACAGCCCAATGAGCATCACCGCAGAGGAGCCAATCAGTTGGCAGCTAGAAGTTTGCTGGGGCGCTGTGAGCCAATCATCAGCTGGCAGCTGGAAGTTTGCTGGGGCCCCTTCGGCTGTGGCCGAATATCTTTATCTTACCCAAAGTCTTAAAGATAAATTTTTTTTAAATTAAATAAATCTAGGTAGACAATGATCTTCTCCAAGTATTTTGAAGATGGTTTCTATATTTGCTCCCTAATTGTTAAAGCCTTTTTTATTTTTCTTTTCTCTCTCTGGCTACTTTAATATTGTGTCTTTATTGTCAGTGTTCTATGGCTCATTATCATGTGTCTGGGTGAGAAAGAGACCTGATTGATATAGTGTATGCTTCTTCTATCTGTGGGTCCAATTCTCTTGTCCAATTCTCTCTTCCTAGAGAAAGAAAAGCCACTATCTCATTGACAATTACATCTCCTCCATCTTCTTTCCTCTTTCCTTCTAGAACTCTGATTAGAAACGTCAGCCTCCTCCTTCTGCCTCCCATCTCTTAACTACTCTGATTTGAGAGTCTTCTGGTCTGATACCTGCATAACTTCTAGTTTACATTATGACACTGAGCACAGACTTCATTTCTCCTGCCATTTAATATTTTATCCTTGTCTCCCTAACTGGACTGAAAGTCCTTGAACACAGCACCCAGCCTTATGTGCCACTTATATTCCTAAGGCTATTGGTTCAGAGTCTGATATAGTAAGTGCTCAATAAATACCTCATTATTCTATGCTACCAAACTGCACCCTGGCTTGAACGTTGCAACATGACCCCTTAGGAGCCAGATGAATGCTTTGGGCCTGACACATCCATTATCTCTCTACCAGCCCTATGGCTCCATGCCACGGGCCTCAGGTGACTTCCTTGGATTGCATCCTTCACCTTTGTGATCCTTCCAGCTCTGGGGGTGGGGATGGGGGTGGGGTGGGGGCTTACCTGAGTCATGTGACTCACCTCCTGTCCTTTCTATTTGAACCTTAAAAGCAGTCCAGTTTGTCTGTCACCCTTAGCCCAGAAATTCAATTCCGAGGGCAGACCTTGGAACACTTCGGGTGTGAGAGCTGCTTCTGAACGGCAGTTTGGAGTTTGAGATCTACCTCTTTTGGCTAAATGGGCATGGACGCTGAGCCTTCATTTGCTTATCTGTTAAATGGATATAATATGGCTGTGACAATTAGTTGAGACAGTGAATGCAAAAGTACTTAACAAACTAGTGTTCCCCAGGTATTCTGCAAGCTCTCCCATTTTGCAGATGGAGAAATTGAATCACAGGAAGCAACTTTCCTACAGAGTTGACCCAGAAGTAGAGTTGCTCTCCTTCTTGCTCTAAATCACCACCCACAGATGGTGCCATTTGACTCTATGGGTGGAAATGTGAGTCATTCCGATTCTTGCTCTGGGAGTCAGGGCACCGGGGTTCAATTTCCAGCGTTGATGTAAACTAGTTGAGTGACTCTGGCCAAGATACTTTCCTTCTCTTAACCACTTTCTCATCTATAACATTGGAGAAATGGTAGTTGCTTCAAAGTTTACCAAGAAAATATAACATGATTGAATTGAGTTCAACACCCGCATGGACAATGCATTCAGTAAATACTAGTTGAACTTGAATCTTTCTAGGCCTTCATTTTCTAGTCTTTTAAACAGCCTTCTTTCTTGATAGCACTGCTAAACATCTCAAACGAGATTGTGTAAGATTACTCTGAGGAGTAATGTTAAGATGCTTTGCAATTATAAGAACTAGAACTGTGTGGAAGTTGTGAACATTCGTTTAGTGGGATCCTAGGCATGAACCGGCTTTTACTCATGCCCCTTTCACAGCATAAGAAATGATCAGTCCCACTTTTCTAAAGAGCCATCGAGGAGTGATTTGCTGGCATCAACCCAGGCTGCAGAAGTGGGATCAGCTGTGGAAGTTGGCATCCTACTAGAAGGTTAGGAGTGCCCGCAGAGGTGCAGCAGGCAAGAGAGGTCATATTCTCCCCTGACCAGGAGGGTTTGCAGAGGGACGGGGTCTATGTGGGCTCTTGAAAGGTGGGCAATGTTTGGACCCTGGAAATGGGGTGGGGGGTGATTTCAGACTCCAGAAATACAGTGGGCACAGGCAAGGGGCTGGGGAAGATTTAGGGAACTATGGTTAAGTAATGAGTCCCCTCATCTGGCAGGAGCAAGGGGTTGGGGAATTGACAAGTCATTGGAAACCACTCAGACCCAGAGTTCAGGTTCCAAAGGGATGGACTGGAGCGTTTTGGAGAGTGACAAGAAAGAGTCCACCCAACACTGGTGGTGAGGACAGGAAGCCAGTCTCAGGATTTGCTCTTAAAAGAAAGTAACTTCAAAGTTTCAGGAGGTATTTTATACAGCTAAGGGTGAGAGGATGTCTCTTTGGTTTAGCAAAATGTGCTGATTTTTTTCCCTGTAATTATTATTTTTAATGAAAAGTTAGATTTGGAAAATAATTAGATCTAATAATATATCCAATAATAATTGTTGCTAATATTTATTGAACACTTACTATGTGCCAGGGACTGTTTGAGTCATCTATTCATTTCTCAGGGCTGCCATATCAAATTACCACAAATTGGGTGTCTTAAACAATGGACATGGGGCTGGGGTTGTGGCTCAGTGGTGGAGCACTTGCCTAGCGTGTGTGAGTCACTGGGTTTGACCCTCAGCGCTGCATATAAATAAATGAATAAATAAAGTGATGTCCATCTACAACTAAAAATATCTTTCAAAAAAAACAAAAAACAAAAAAACAAAACCAGACATTTGTTCTCCATGGTTCTGCAGGTCAGAAGGCTGCACTCAAGGTGTCAGCAGGCTCTCAGGGGACAACTCTCCCACCTGCACTTTGCTCCAGAAAGACAGCAGCCACAAGAGGGTGACCCTGAGAACAGGCACCTCCCTGGAGTCTCCAGACTTGGGGGTGAAGCTGCATCTCCCATGTTCCTGTTGGGGGAAATCGGAGCCACTTCACATGGCTGTGAGAAGAAAGGGGGTCTCCAGATGTGGGTTCGGAAGGTGACTGGAATATGGGGCAGGAGGGCACTGCTCCCACAGGCAGTGGCAGAAACTGCTGCTTGCCCAGGACAGTCTGCAGGAGGAAGCAGCCCCTTGCAGCTGCCCACCCGGGGCAGCCAGAAGCTGCAGAGCCCAGGCAGGGGGTGTGTGCCTGCCCCACCCATTCCCTTCCTCTCCACCCAGGCTATTCTGGGAAGGAGGGGATGTGAGGACTGGAGCTGGGGTGGGGTCAGAGGGGGGTGCGGGAAGGGATGTGCCTTAGTTCCCTCCACTTGATCTCCCTGACACATGGGTGACTTGTTTTTCACCCTCATTGCCACAGTGGCCTCAGAATGTAAAAGTGACCTTGACAGAGAAAGGCCTTCCCCTTCCCCAAACCTCCCCAGGCTCCCCTGGCTGGGTTCTCACTAAAGGCCACAGGACTCTGCCCCTACTGGGACTCCCTTGGGGTTTTGTGGATAAAAGAAAGTGACATAATTATATGATGGCTCCATGTGGACTATTAGCACGTGGTCCCACGTAAGCACCGAGTGATCATAGCCACCACAGGCAAGAAAGTCGGAGGTCAGAGGTCAGAGAGACCAGCGTCTTCTTCCTGCCCTGGTCACCACCGTGTTGTTCCTACTGCCTCTGGTTCTTGATGGCACACACCTGTCTGCTTGGGTTCCTCTGGTGGTGGCTTACCCCAGGTGGAACAGTGGGAGGGCTGGAGGGCTGGGCAAGGGATGAGCTGGGGTTTGCACATGCGGTCAGGGGATGGGGACGAGGACCTTCTCCATCTTTAGTATCTTGTGCCACCACTGCGCCCAGACCCAGAACAGCAAAGATAGGCAGGAATTTCCTGGATGGCAAGGTGGGCAGCAGCTGGAGCTGACCCGGTGAGGGTCCTGGGGAGCCAAGGACAGCGTCCTGTCTAGAACAAAGGTGGAGCCCAGGCTCCTTCTGGTCAAGGGTCACTCGTGGGTTGAGGCATTAAAGCCAGAGCCCCTTTTACATCCTGTCCTCCGCAGTCCCTGGTTACCCTGAAGAGCACGAGGTCCCCACAGCTTCACTGCAAGATAAGGGAAGGCTGTCCAACCTGGGCCCATTTCTCACCAAGTGAGCACGAGGCCTGAATCCTGCTGAATCTCTGAGACGTGGAGGTTTGTTGTGCTTTTGTAGCATGGACTCCTGGATTACCTCAACCCCTTGCACCAGTGTCTCTCCAGGAGTTGTGGAGAGACACAACTTTCATAACCACCCTAGGAGCTGGGCGTGGTGGCCACACACACCTGTAATCCCAGCTGCTTGGTAGGCTGAGGCAGGAGGATCTTGAGTTCAAAGACAGCCCCAGCAACTTAGAGAGGCCCTAAGCAATTTAGGGAGACCTGTCTCTAAATAAAATATAAAAAGGGCTGGGGATGTGGCTCAGTGGCTAAGCACTCCTGGGTTCAATCCCTGGTACCAACCAACCAACCAACCAACCAACAAATAAATAATCACCCTAGGAAAGCAATGATGTTCTATTTTACCATTTTATGGAGGAGTGAACTGTAGCAGGGAGTCGCCCAGGGTCATGCAGGTAGAATATAACTGATGGGACTACTGAATATCAAGCAAAAGTTCAGAGGTGGCAATAGGGAGGAAGAAAGGACCACCCAACTTGGTTTAGAGAGTGAGGTCAGCAAGTGAGTGGAACTGGCAGCAGAAGGAGAGAAAGAAGAGAGCACTTTTTTTTTTTTTTTGGTCCTGGGGAATGAACCCAGGGGAACTTAACCACGGAGCCACGTCCCCAGCCCTTTTAAAATTTTTGATTTAGAGACAGAGTTTCACGAAGTTACCTAGGCCTTGCTAAGTTGCTGAAGCTGGATTTAAACTCTGGATCCTCCTGCCTCAGCTTCCCTAGCAGCTGGGATTACAGGAGGGTGCCACCTTGCCCCACAAGAAGGAAGCACTTTAAGGGCAGCCTCAATTCTGTCCCTCCATAGCTCTAGCCTCAGGGTGGATTTGAGACCTTCTGGAGTTAAGAGGTGCCCTGTGTAAGGCCCCCAGCACCAGGGCTGAATCACACAGCGTATCTGTGGAGCCTCACGGGCCTGGTCCCAGGTGTGCTCTGGACTGGAGCAAAGAAACAGCCGATCTTTGGGTAGTAGTCACGGCAGCAGAATGGAGAACAGCCCCAAGCCTCCCCTTTCCAGCCAGGCTGCATTGCTCAAGCTGGTTTGGGGCTCCTCTTTGGGACTTGCCTATTTACCAGCCACATCCTTTATGGTTAAGCCACTTAACTGCCGTTTCTCTTTTTCTCTTTCTGTGCTGTTTTAAATAGATTATATACATATATATATATATATATATATATATATATATATATGGTTGAAACATTAAAAAGTATTTAAAGGTATATACATGCTCCCCCATCTGTTCACTTCTCATTTCGCCTTACAAGCAACTATTAACATTAGTGTATTATTTTCATTTAGATTCTATTTGTAAATTTGCAGGATAACTGAGATATGCAGTATTTTTTTTCTTGCTTTTCTTTTGGGGCGGGGGTGGGGTGTACTGGAGATTAGATCCGGACGCATTTTACCAGTGAACTCCATCTCCAGTCTTGTCTTCTCTTCTTCTCTTTCTTTCTTTCTCTCACTCTCTCTCTTTTTCAATTTCAAGAAAGGATTTTTCTAAGTTGTCCAGGTTGGCCTAGAACTTGTGATTCTCCTGCTTCAGCCTCCTGAGTTGCTTGGACTACAGGCATGCACCACTATGCCTGGATATCTTTGTTTTTCTTATAAAGACTGCCACAGTATACTGCATCTTGCTTTTTTCATTGACTACATCTTGGTAGTATTTTTGTACAATAACAAAGAACATAAATATCATTCTCTCTCTTTTAATAGATGTATGATTTTCTATCACCATATAAGCATATACCATGAGGTATTTAACTAGTTTCCTGCTGATAGATATTTAGGTTGTCTCCAACATTTTGCTAATATAAATAATAATACAATGAACATCCATATATGCCATTTTGCATATATCCAAATATATCTGAAAGATAAATTCCTAATAGTGAAATTGCTGAGTCAGAGATGCATTTTTACATTTTTTTTCCCCCTGGTACTGGGAATTGAACCCAGGGCACTCTACCACTGAGCTACATCCTCAGTCCTGTTTATTTTATTTAAATTTTAAACAGTGTCTTGCTAAGTTGCCCAGGCTAGCCTTGAACTTGTGATCCTCCTACCTCATTCTCTCGAGTAGCTGAAGTGCCACCGGGCCCGGCTGCATTTTACAATTTTTTTTTTTTTTTTTGGTACTAAGAGATTGAACTCAGGAGCACTTGACCACTGAGCCACAACTCCAGCTCTACTTTGTATTTTATTTAGAAACAAGGTCTCTAAATAAAAGCATTGTATGTATTTCAATTTTCAATTTTCTAATAGAGTGAGTTGCTCAATGCCTCACTATTGCTGAGGCTGGCTTTGAAATTGCAGTCCTCCTGCCTCAGCCTTCCTCTGGGATTACTGGCATGCACACTGGCACCCAGCTGCATTTTACATTTTTTGATAGATACAAAATTGCCCTCTCTGGGAGTTTATTGTGCCAATTTTTATTCCTCTAGCCCTGTATTAGAGCACCATTTTTCTGTAGTTTTATCAAAAAAATGGGTTGGTGTTCAAATTTTCAGACTTGACATTTTGACAGGAGAAAATGAAGTAGTTTTTATTCACATATTTTACATCATAAGTAAGGTTGTATGTATTTTCATATGCTTAAGAAATATTTTTATAGTTCTCTTTTGATATCAATTATCCATGCCATCCTTGGTCTGTCTCTGTAGTGTTATTAATCTTTTTCCTATGAATTTGTAGGGATCTTTCAATTTATTCTGGAGATCATCTCTTTGTCAAGAGACAAGCTGCAAAACATTCTTCTCATTGACATGTTCATGTGATTTTTAAGAATATTTTCCTTAGGGTGTTTTTTTGTTGTCTCTCGTATTGACGTGCACAAGTTTTTGATTTTCACAGATCAAGTCAGATTTATAATTTGGATGTTCTGTTATAGTTAGGCCTTATCTAAGCTGAGGTCTTAAAAGAATTCTCCCACATCTTTTCCTAGTCACTTTTATAGTTTTATTTTATCTAAGTCTTTGATCAATTTTGAATCTTCTAATAGAGTGAGTCCACATTTTATTTTGTTTCCTACCAAGACATTCCAGTATCATCTATGGAATAACATTTTTTTAACCAATGATTGGAAATTCCATGCGCATTTCTATCTTTCTATCTTTCCACCATGTGCCATCTGCTCACTTGTCTATGTTCTAGTGTCGTCAGTCCTTACAACAGTGAGAATGTTTCTTTTCAATATCTGGCAGGGTCGGTCCCCTCATTTCTCTATTCTTTTCAGAGTTGTCTAGACTATGATTTATTTTTCCATATGAAATTTAGAATCAGATAATCTAGTTCAAAAACATGTTAGCCTTTTATTGAAATGTCATTAAATCAAAACCTGAATCAAGAAAAGAGTGACATCTTTTCTTTCCTTTCTTCTGTTCTAATGTTGAGTCTTCCTAGCCAAGATTCAGGGCAACTTGACTTTGACTTTTCCATTGGCTGGAGGCTTCTATTTGCTTTTCCATCAGTTTTCATCCTGTTTCGGTGTGGAAAGCTGTTGTCAGGTGATGGGGAACATTTCCAAATCCAGAGTAAGTTTAGCTATTCATAATGACATGAACAACTAGGGACCCTGCCCCGTCTCCCCCATCTCCCTCCGAGCAGAAGCTCACTCTCCTCCACATTGACTTGGCATAGCATTTGGGTTGGGGTTTGGGGAACGAGAAGGTCTGTCACTAACACCTAGAAAAAGAGACCAGGGAAGGGGCCTTGGAGGTGGGGAGAGGGGACACCATGTGAATATCCAGAACAGAAAGTTAGCAACCTCAGACAAAGATAGAAAGAAGAAGGGGGCCTTCGGAAGGCTGAGGGTTTGTGGGGAGGCCTGTGGGCAGGAGGGGAGGAAGAGAAACTAGGAGGGGAGCGAGGCAGGTGGGATGGAGCAGCAGCAGGAGAGGTCATCTGCATGTTCCCAGGCCCAGGAGCAGGTGCAACAGGGGCGGGACAGGGCAAGATGAGTGGGCTTCTCCACGTGGTCTCTTTCCATCCTGCGTCACCTCCTGCTCCCTGCAGAGACAGCCTGGGCTGCTGTCTTGGGTTTTGGGTATTCTTTTTATTGCAAGAAATGACATAAACATAGAAAAGCATAAACATGCATAAGAGAACATTTACCAGGACCCCAGAGGCTCTCCTTGTGGCTCTCGCTGAGGGGGTCTATGTCCTGTTTTTTTATGATCAGAAGACAAGTGCTGTCATAATGAAGAAAAAAAATGTTGAAAAATTCAAAGCCAGGACTGAACTGCACAGAAAAGGGGGTAGAACTCGGGCTGGTGTTGGAGACCTGGGAACCCATCAGGAGAGGGAGGCAGAGTAAGGCCTGCAGACAGGGCCCTGCAGCAGAGGTCTGGGGGAGGGAGCTGCTATGCTGGGATGCGTCTCTGCCCCTGAAAGCCCCCAGCTGCCTGGCTCAGAGTGGCAGCCCAAGCCAGCCCCACAGCTGGGGCAGCAGCTCAGGGGATACACCCTTGGGCCTTGGGCACCAACCCAACCCTGAGCAGATTATCAGGGAATAGAAGCCCACTTAAAGAAGCCATGTGACGGTCTTTGAGGTGGCATCTCAGCACTGAGGCCAGGCAGTGAAGCCCAGTTTGCTGTGGGTCTTTTAGGGCAACTGAGAGGTCATTAGATTGCCATCACTCTCTGTGGCTGCTGGACGCCCACCCATGCTCCTTTCTGTTCCCTTCCTCTCTTGCTTTTTCAGAGACCTTCTCCTCTTACCCAAGGACTAAGAGAATCCTTCTTCCTACTCCAGGACATTGTGTTTTCAGCTCCTGGTCCCTAGCTGTCTTCCATGGCTTAGCCCCTTCCCAAGATTAGAAATCTGAGATTCCCCCCCCAACGTTGGGACCCACCAGGCCCTTGAGTGGCACCCTGGGCTCAGACAGCCTGCCTGATCCATGGGGAGGGGACTGTGAGTAGAGCTTTGGGAAATTTTTGGACCCAGAAGGCACAGGCAGGAGGCCTCCGCTTGGCCAGTCCTTGGTGTTCTGGGTAGAGCCTAAGGAGTTCCTAACTTTGGTCATTCCCAGAAGCAACTAGGAATAAGGAAATCAGTTGAGACTCAAGTTTGAGACACTGTTGTGTGGGGCTTGGGGGCGGGTGGGTTGTATGCAGGGAGTGCACCCTGTTCTCCCCTTGTGGGTGCACCTCAGTACTTTGTTTTGGGTGAAAAGAGAACTTCAAGAGAGTGTGAAGATAGAAGCTCAGGATTCTTGGTGCCTGGGGTCTCTGAAGACACTTTCTGGAGTTTGGCTATCTGTGAGTGTCAAGGGTACCTTTTTGGTTATCAGAGTGTTAGACTCAAAGGGTTTTCAAAGTTAATAGTGAAGTTTTGAGAATAGGAGAGTGGGGACAAAAGCCCACTCTCACAAGGGCCATCTGGGCGACCAGAAAGATCCCTTTTTGTGTTTGGGTCATGGAGATTAAATGTGATGGTGGTTGGCAGAGTGTCTAGGACCTCTAGGTGCTCAACAAATGTTAGCTCTCCCTGTAAAAAAGGTCTGAGCGATGGAACAGTGTCCAGGAAGTCCCCTGGCTCTGGGGGAAGGGATGAGGTGGGAAAGAGGAGGCACTCAGAGATGGGCTGAGTGGGTCTTGTGCCAGGGGGGCAGGGCGGTCCTCCCAGGGTCTGGGAACAAGAGCTCTTGGGAGGGCCAGGGACAGGAACTACCTGGTCCTGGATGCATCAACTCAAGCAGAGAGATGGAGGTCCTCAGTGCACCTGTGCTGGGCACGGGGCTCTGCAGTCCACCTGGGCAAGTGGTCACCACGTGTTCCTTGCTGTGTAGCTAATGGGATGCAGTCCCCTCATTACAGAGAGAGAAAGTCCTGTTTGAAGCCTCAAACTGAGACTTGAATTCCAATCAGCATTCTAATTCCAGTACACTGGACAAAACAAAAACAGCTGTGAGGAAAGCCAATGAAAACAAGAAGAGTCCCCCCCCCCCCCCCCCCCCCCCC
>NW_025999982.1:12002495-12022862 GCF_001458135.2 Marmota marmota marmota
CCCCCCCCCCCCAGCCTCCAGCTTTGGGAGACACTTGGCCATTTCCGCCGCTTCTCCTCTCCCCTCTCCTTTTTAGACTTCCCAGGGAACATGATACCTGCAAACAGCCATGTGCTCCAATCCCCCATCTCCCCAGGAGACCCTCCAGGTCCCTGCCTGGTGTCTGTCCCCTTGTGCGGCTCCATGCTGTGTGCAGATGGGCTCTGTGGTGGGAACAACCACACAGACCAGCCACAGGGATCACAGTGGGTCCATTTTCAAGACTCTGGGCTGTGAGCAAGTCACAGACAAAACCAAGGAACACGACTCAGTGTCCCAGAGCACCACTTTTCAGCTACCGATGGGTTTGGCGTCTCTCCTCACAGTTTTTGTGGGTCAGCGGAGAAGTGTCCACTTATATAGGATGTAATTTTAAGAGTTTCAAAATGCCCAACTATCCTTTGGCCTGAAATAGAAGCTCTCCTTGTAGGAGACATGTGTTAGGGACAAGAAGGCTCCTGTCAAAAAAGAAATGACCGAAGAGATAGGGCCAAGCTACTGTAGCCATCGGCAGCCACGGAAACCCAGGCAGGCTTTTGCTAGGAGGATCATGATGAAGGGAGGGTCATACAGGACAGGAGTCTTTAATATGGAGGCAGGTACGGGAAAATATCTGCAGCTTTGACTGGGAGAGAAGACCCAGTGGAGGAAGTGTCTACAGGACGGAGTGTGGAGAAACTGTTGAGTTCAGAGAGGTAGAAAGGCCTGGATTCCACCAACTTCACTGTCTTGCCCAACTGATTCAAGGGTGTGCACTGGTCCCAGACTGCGTGGGACAGATCTTCCACTTACCCTTCTGCCAGTGACCTCCTGTTATTCCACCAGGTTTTAAAGGAAGTGGAAATCCTGCTCCCACCTCCCCCGACACAACCCAACATCAGGAACAAGGCCTAGCAGCCCTCCACAAGCCCTCCAAGTGGAGGGGGAAGGGGGCATTTGGCTCCCCACTTTCTAACGTTCTGTGAGGGATAAAGGAATGAACAACATGGCTTTTCTGTTTACCAGGAAAATTAACCCAATACTGAGAGACCCTAAGGAGGCAGCTTCCTTCTTTGGTGCTGAAAAGTAGGACACTCTCCAAGTGTCTCTGTGCTTGATTCAGTCAACAAAGGGAAGTGAATCCATCAGCTACGAGAACATTTAACATTCTCCACAGTTCTCAACAGGGCTTACGTACAAAGTTTTGTGCTGGGTCCAGAGAGGGAACAGAAAGAACGTAAATGGGGAGCCACAGGCCCTTCTTGTCTGGGGCAGTCCTGACTCCCACCTGGTGTCCTGGAGCAACTCCTAATAGTGCCTCCTTTTAATTTCAGGAGCACCTTGGTTCAGACAACAAATATGTTCATCCTCAGTGTAATAATGCTACGGGAGAACAATCTAGTAGGAGAAAATAAGCAGCTCGCATTTTTAGAATGAGAGAAGTAAGATAAAGCTGGCTACAGCTACGGGGTGAACTAACATTCTTTTCTCCTTTGTTGTTTAGGTTTCTGTAGAATAACGTGGGCTCTCGCAGTATCTCCAGGAGGCATATGTGGGGCATTATATGCATCCATTCTATGTTGGTGGCACCCTCTGGGGACACCCCTAAAGTTCATGGTGTTGTGCAGTGAAGCACCCTGGGTGTCAAGTTTGGAATGGCCGAGAGATCATTTTCTTATTCCAGTAGATCACTCTAGGTGGCCCTCAGAGGGCCACAGTCATGCCTTGTTCCTCTTCACAAGCCTTTGTTCAAGTTTTTGCAACAGTGAGTCTGCTAACAGATGCTAGTTTAACTGAGCAATATTTAACCATTGACTCCTCACGCCAGCCCCTCAAAAACCTGTAATGAAGATGGTCTGGCCCAGTGGTTCTCAAACATGCCTGGAGGTGGCAAGAAGATTTATGTGCCTGAGCCCCTCCTAGGGCTAAGCATCTGTGTCTCTGGAGGAGTTGGGCCTGTGTGGGATTCTGGGTTGTGGGTTGAGGTTGGAACCTCTGATCGCTCCTCTCCTGGACTTGTAGATCCTGTGGTGACAAGGGACCTGCTAAAGGGTCAGCTCCATGTTGGATGGCCCTCTCTGCCTGTGGTTTGCTGATTTGCATTCACTGGGTTCTCCTCGGAGGTGCTGACTGGGTCCTGAGAATAAACGCAAGCTATGGGCCATCTGCTGGGGGCAGGCTGCCATGCTGGGGGTTGCCGATAACAGAGGAGGGGGTCTCTCTTTGGGAAAAGGGGTGACTGAGAGCAGAAAAGGGAATGGGATGTGGCTACATTGTTCCCTTCAAAGCCCTGGCTGCAGGCCACCATCGCCTAATTAAAATGACCTACCAGGCATTCCAGCAGGGCTAAGGATAGGCAAGGTGAGAGACCTCTGCAGAGGGCAGGTGCTCAAATTTGGCCTTGCACTAGGGCTTCTGGGAGTTGGTTGTAGAGGGGTGAACTTAGGGACTGTTAGGTATCATTCATCAGTGGAGAAAGAGAAGTGTGAACAGGGGGGCAGGGGTGATGAACCAAGGAAGAAGAGGAGAAGTGCACACCTGCTCCCGGGAAAGCTCTTGGGGATACTAACAGAAGGAGGTTACTCACACAACTCACAAGTGGAATTTGATCAAGTGGCCCTACAGACTCAGGTTTCTGCCCAAGGATTTACAGGGTGGGGACAGAGCAGGGCAGAGAGAAGGAGACACAGGGTGGACAGGGCAGGGCAGGCCCAGCTCCTGAGGACAGAAGAGGCATATTTGGGAGCCAGAGTCCTCGCCCCAGCCATGAGAATGAGGCTTTCAGAAAGCCCCCGTGAGGCAGTGATGTGGCCAGGCTAGGAGGAAAATCTGAGAACCTGCCCGATGTTTCAATCCATCTTTGACCAGCTTTTAAAAAAATTATTGTTTTAATCCCAAAGTGCTGGGGAATTGTCTCTCTGTATCATTTTACCAGTAGAGAGGCAAGAAACAGATGGTGGAAGCAGATGAACTTGGACGGAGGGATTCTGGTTTCCACTGACCTCCCGAGAGTGACCGTAAAATCTTGTGCCCTAGCTTCTGCTGCTGATGCCAGACCCCTGGAGGTCCGATCCCAGCCCAGTCTCTTTCCACCTAGACGGCCTTGGGCAAGTCATCCTGCTTCCCTGAGCCTCCATCTCTGTGGTCAAATGGTGGAGCTGTGTGAGGATTGAAGACGACGGTTGTACCCGACTCTGTACTGGTCACGTTGTCAGTGCTTCCAAAAAGGTGGCTGTTAACTTTGGTTTGAGTGACAGTGGTAAGCGGTTCCTCAGTTTTCACCAGGAGTCAGGAGTCCTGCTAAGCAATTTATACCCCACATCCCATCAATCCCATTAGCCCATTTCACAGTTGAGGGAAGTGACCTGCAAAGTAGCAGAGCACAGAGAGGTTTGCTGTCTTGCTAGTATGTGGCAGAGCTGGGATTTGGTCCGGGGACAGGCTCAGACTGCACGCTTGCTATACAGCCTCTCTCCACAGATAGAATTGGGAAATTCTATCTCTCCACAGATAGCCTGGAAACAAACCCTCTCCATGGAGACCTGGTCCCCACTCCCTGGACTGTCCTTTTATATGTGTACAGATGTCCAGAGCCCTTCAGCTCCTCTGTGTTTCTGCCCCTCAGCTCCTGCGTGCATGGCGTGGTTCGAGGCACTCTGATTACCTCTTCACCTCGAATCCTCCTGGCAGTTCTAGGAGAACAATAATCTTTTCCCATTTGCAGATGGAAACAGTGCTCTTTGGATCACCCAACATGGCCCTTTTCCTCAAGGATCCTGTTTCCTGGGGAGATCATTCTGCATGAAGGAGCATTGTGGGCAGTCGAATGTCTGAGTTGGGGTGTGATGAGAGGGGCTGGGGAAGGGTCGAGGCCTGGATTAAACTGTCATTGCTCAGTCTAAGCGTGTGGGGTTGTGGTGATCCCTGTGAGTCCCCACACCACCCTCACAACTCCTGCTCTGTTTACAAAACCTTCTCATTTAGCTCTGGGTTGGGTCAGGGAGACCAGCAGTCCCATGAGTGGGGGAAGTACGTCCAGCCCTTTCCTCTGGACAACTATGGGGTACCATTTGGCCTTTTGTGACTGTTTCTCCCAGCTATAAATTAGGTGTAAGTGCAGCTAAGAATATGAGAAGGACTTTTTGTTGTTTTTCTTGTTTTAATTTTTTTCTTTTTAGTTGTAGATGGACACAATACCTTTATTTTATCTATTTTTATGTGGTGCTGAGGGTTGAACCCAGTACCTCACATGTGGAAAACAAGTGCTTTACCACTGAGCTACAACCCCAGCCCATGAGAAGGGCTTTTTGAGAGAGAGGTGTGCAGGGAACTTCCAGGAGGAGACTTGGCTTCACAGGACAATATGGAGGTGGCTCAGAGACGTACTGAAGCAGAAGAGGGCTTGTCTCCAAAGAGGAAGAGGACACTGGCAGAGCAAGGGAAGTGTCCATGCTCCCTCCTCACTCTACACCCAGGGTCAGCAAGCTGAGAAAATCCCAACCAGCAGGCCATTCCAGCCAGTTGCACTGGATTCTGTGGGTTTCCTTCCCTACCCTTGAGAGAACCCTGGTCTGGGTGTCAAACTTGAATCCAAATGGTAATTTTGATGTTCTAGTCTCTGATTCTCAGAACCTTTGCCTCAGTGAGACAGAGTCTCATCTTCTAGACCTAAGTTTTCCAGGTTTCTGATTGCTAACGTTTTGTTCTGAGGCAACAAAAGTCTGTAGGTTCTGTAATGTCTCAAATGCCTTCAGCTACCCGGCATCTTCTTGGACTTAAATGAACATGAGAGGGGGAGGCAGAGGCCCCGCTCCTGTGCCTGGGCTGGGAGGAGCCCACATTCTCTGGCCAGAGGCACCCTGGGGTGGCCACTCTGTATCCCAGAATTTCCAGGAAAGTCTTTATTTCAAACACCCTGCTGTGTTGGGAGACCACGTGTCAGGCTAGTGCCAGACAAATGTGTCCTGATTTTTCTTTCAGAAAATATGGTCAGCATAACTGGGGAAAGAAAAATTGGAAAGGACAGTAATTGGAGCCTGGTCCTGGGTATGAGAAGGAAGCCACAGGGAGGCTTATTTCAGTTTGTGTAAGCAACAGTAGCTATCGCAGCCATCAGGGCGGAAGGGCTGCCAAGGGCTGCTTCAGCCTCAGTCTTTCCATAAACATGTCTTGGCCATCCAGCGGCTTTGAGAGCTGGCTCGAAGTCAGACAGATTCAGGTTTGAATCCCAGCCATTCACTTCCTATCAGTGACCTTGGGCAAGTGGCTTAACTTCAATCTCCATGATTTGTAAACCTGAAAAAATAATGGTACTGATGTCGCCCTGGTTCTTTTTAGGGTTAAATAAGCAAGTGAATGGAAACCAGTTAGTTCATTGTGAAGATTTTTACCATCCGCCATGCTGGGTGTGGGGACATCAGAGCGAACCAGACATAGTCTCAGCCTGTGGAACACTCAGCTCTTTCCCCACTGTGTATCCAAATCCATATCCCTCCTCCTTCCCTTTCTCCTTTCATCTCCCCATAAAACATGGTTTACTTAGTATCCTTCTAAAACCTACATATCTCCCCCCACCCTTTTTGTGGCTGGTAGAAATGATCATGAGGTATGGTTTGGGCCAATAAGATGCAGGTGGACGTCATTGGGTTGGATCTAGCAAGACCCTCTACAAGAAAAGGATGCTAGAGGTGGAGTAGCCTCCTGTACCAATGACAGGACAAGAATAACGGAAGCCATGGGCGAAGGCAGAGTGGGACGAGCAAGAAGAGTCTTTCATGGTAGGAGTCAGCAAAACAGGACCCAGACAGGTCAGATACAGCTTGACATCTGTTTTTTGTCAATAAAGTTTTATTGGAACACAATCATGCCCAATTCTTTATGTATTATCTCTTTCTACTTTGTACTTCAACAACAGATGGATTAGTTGTAACAGAGGTGATGCAGTCCCCAAAACCTCCGCTATTTGCAATCTGGCCTTTTCAGAGAAAGTTTGCCAATACTCTTAATGGGATCAGTGTGTTTTATACCAATTCTGGATTGCTTATCCCCAAGTACCTTAGTGATAGCAATATAAATCCAGCTTAAGTTATCTTAGTGTTTTGCTGTCTGATTATCCAATGCAATACTAAGATATATATTGTGCTGCAATCAGATTGCTTCCAGTTCCACCAAGAGGTTTTTGGTATCTGCTTAAAGATTCAAGTAGGCAGGCTTGTAGGTTGCAAGCAACAGAAACCTCCTCTAACTGATCTAAGCAGAAAGGGAGTTTTGTTCTGTTTTTATTTTTGGAAAGACAAAAGAAAGACTTAGAACTGGTCTGAGAAAGGGCAAGAACTGGGTGGTTCAATGGGATCAATGGAGTCAGTCTGTCCCTGAGGCTGGAGTTAGAGTGAATGATAGCACTCTTGGCTGTGGAAGAGCCTGTTGATAGATCCACCAGAAGGTTCCATGGGATAAAGTTTTGATCCTCAGAACGAAATCATCTAAAGAAATTTAGCTACTGAAGTGCTAAAGGAGTACAGATCCCTCAGAGAGGAAAATCCCCACCTCCGAAATCACCCAGCCACCGCTGCAGAGCCAGCCGGTTGCCCCCAGTCTGTTCTCCCTTCCTCTCCCAGGGTAATAGAACCTCCAAGTTTTGATTAAGTTTCAAAGCCCCCCAGAATAAACGTTTCCCAGTTTCCTTGGCAGCCAGGTGAGGGAGTGACTTAGTTCTTGTGGTTGGGATGAAAGCAGAAGGGATACGTGCAGTTACTGGGATGTGAACTTATAGGCTGTCCCTCTTTCCCTGCTGCAGGCTTGCATGTGGATGTGCTGTTGCTCCAGCATGGACCATGAGGATGACACCGTCAATCTCCTGGAGGCAGCTCACGAGGGAGAAGGAGCCCAGATCCATGACATCATGGGGCTATCAAAACAGCCCTGAATGATCCCCTCCAGAAGGCATTGGCCACAACAGAAG
This sequence comes from Marmota marmota marmota, assembly GCF_001458135.2. NCBI lineage: Eukaryota > Metazoa > Chordata > Mammalia > Rodentia > Sciuridae > Marmota > Marmota marmota. Next base: position 12,009,475 of record NW_025999982.1, read on the forward strand.
ATGCTCATCTTTTAAGCCACCGTTCGTTGGGCTCTGATATTCACAGTTCAATCTAGTCTTAACTGACATAATCCAGAAAGCAATTACTGATACTGAACTGAGTGCTGGGCTCTAGTAGCTTCCATCCAGTTGCTGCTCAATGTTTCTAAGTCTTCTTCCCAAAGACAGTCCATCTGGTATTTCCCAATAAGCATGGCAGCCCCCAGCCACATGCCTCTGGTTTCTCCACTGTTCTGTGTGGAACACGCCACTCTCCTTCACATCTGTGCTCCATCTGTTTGTCTTTGTCCTCTGCAGGCCTCACACCATGTGTACACTCCAGCCAAGCAGACTGGACACAGAGAGACTGTCGCCTACTCCACTTTGGACTTTCCACTTCAAAGTTTCTCAATCAGCTTTTACAAATGACCGATATGCACCTCAAATGCTGTGGACTTAATCTTTAGACCCAACACAACTGATAAGATATTGTATCAGCTTTCTATAGCTGCTGTAACGAACTTCTACAAGCATAGTGGCTTGAAACAACCCCAAGTTATCACATTATGGTTCTGGAGGTCAGAAGTCTGAAATGGGTCTCACTGAACTACAATCAAGGGGACAGCAGGATTGCATTCCTTTCTGGTGGCTCTAAAGAAAAATTCATCTTTGCCTCTTCCAGTTTCCAGAGGCCACCCATCATCCGTGACTCATGGCTCTCTTCTTCCATCTTCAAAGCCAACAAAGCTGGGCCAAGTCTTCTCACGCCACCATCCCTCTGGTTTTGACTCTTCTTCTGCAGGGTCCTGTGATTACACAAGGAGCTAACTCCAGATCAGCTCCTATTTTAAGGTGTTGATTCACAACTTTGTTTCCATCTGAAAACTTCATTGTCTTGTGGCTTGACATAGTCGTGGGTTCTGTGGGCATCTTTGGGGTTATTCTCTCTCCCACACATTTTGATGGTGGGGATTATAATGGCCATTTCTGAGACTTTTTGAGCTAAGAGATTTATTTACAATGTCTATTTTTTTTTGAATTTTTTAATATTTATTTTTTAGTTTTCGGCGGACACAACATCTTTGTTTTTTGTATGTGGTGCTGAGGATCGAACCCGGGCCGCACGCATGCCAGGCGAGCGCGCTACCGCTTGAGCCACATCCCCACCCTACAATGTCTATTTAACATCACAGTAACCCTAAGGTATAGGCAATGGTATCTCCATGGTAGGCAGAATTCCAACACGCCTTAATGAATCAACCCTTTCTCTTGAATATGTGGAAAGGACCTATTCATATGCTGGAACACCACTCCAGTGATTAGGTGAGGTCATAAGGCAAAGGGGACAGGATAGTTGTTCCCATGGTTAGGTGAGATACAGGACTTCCTCTTTCTCCTGCTGGCCTGAAGAAGTCAGCTGCAGTGTTGAGGGGTGCCCACGGAAGGAACCATATGGCAAGGTGCTAAGGGCATCCTTGGAAGCTGAGTGCCATCCAATCCAATAGCCAGAGAGAAAATGAGGACCCCGGCCTACCCCTGCTAGGAGCTGAATGGAGCTTGGAAAGCAGATTCTTCCTCAGGGCCCGGAGAGGACACAGACTGGCCCACGCCTTGACTTCAGCCTTGTGAATCCTGAGCAGAGGACCCCGCCTGGATTTTGTCCTACAGAAACTGTGAGATAATAAATGGGTTTGCTCAAGGCTGTGGCTTGTGGTAACTTGTTATGCAGAAAACGAGCATCTCTACTTGAGAGAACTGGGACTTAGATGATGGCCAAGGTCAGAGAGCTGGGATGCGCATGAGTTCTCTCTTCAAATCTGACTAGTTGCAATCATGACAATCTGGGGCTTCCCAAATGGACTTGATTTTTTTTTTTTATTGTTAGTGCTTCATTTGTGCCTAACAATTTTTTTTTCTGACTTTTGGAAATGATATTATCTTTCTCTTTTATCTGTGATGGGATAGCTTACCTGTTTTTTACCATTCAGGATATTAATTTCAAGCATTTCTGAACTGCTGGGCTGCTTATTGTAAAGGGATGCTCGGGTTTAGTTTAGGAAAGAGAAGGCAGGAGAAGGGCACCAAAATTAAATTCGAAAACAAGTTGGGTGTGTGACTAGACTTAAGGTAGAAACTTTTATCGTTCAACCAAACCTCTAATTGACAAAGACCTACAATTCAGTACAGTGAGTTGACAAGGTGACTCTAATATAAGCCAGCTGATGTCTTGATTGAGACCAGAGAAATATTGATATTGGGCTTAGGTACGTGACAGATGTGGGTCCTGTTGATTAAAAACGATACTGATTTTTAAAATTGTTTTTCATCTTTAAGAATTTTCTTCTTCACTGATGTGAAAAACGTAACTACCATTAACTACTTGTGCATTAAAGGGAGGTCCTTGATCTTCAGAGCTGGGAGTCCCTCTTTCTCAGGGGTGGTCTGAGCTCACCTCTTCCCCCATGGACAGTTTCTATTCAGAAAAGGTCTGACAATCCTGGCTCCTTTGCTCTATGACATGCACTTTTTTTTTTCTCAGGCTGCTCCTGTGTACCTTCCCGATGCCACCATCCTCACTGTCCTTCAGGAGGGGTTCTGAATGAAGTTTCTAGGTCATCCTGAGGAGTTGTTGGGGTGATTAAGGAATTTGTGGTAGATCAAAGCTGCTCGGGCCCTAACTGTTAAGCCTTATTAGGCACCTCATGGGCGCTCTGGGGAATGGTTAATTGGTAGTTTTCCACTAAGTCTCCTGTGGCTGAGGAGGGAGAGAGCTCAGAACCAGAGCTGGGTTAGGTGGAGTCTTCTGTTCCCAGGCTCAGCAGGCTAAATGCCCCAGCGGAGCATCCCCCTCTGCTGGGTGACTAGTCCTCCGTCAGAAGGTTCCAGGATCCTTAGCAGAGACAGAGACTCACACCACCCCAAACAGGGAGCTCCTCCAGTATTGACAAATCACTGAGCAAGAAGGTGGGAAAGGGGGATTCTCATCCTGGCTGTGACACCGGCAAGCTGTGTGGCTTCAGGTGAAGTCATTCTGCCCCGAGTGCAGCCTTCTGGTGGACAGGTGGTTGATATCTTCTCCACAACCCTGTGGGGAGAATCTTGCAAAGATTAAGTGCTGCATTCATTTTCTATCACTGCATAATAAATCACCATGCACTTATCATCTCAGGTTCTGTGGCTCAGGGGTCTGGGGCTGGCTGAGTAGGTTCTCCACAATGTCTCTCAAGGCTGTAATCAAGAATGTTAACGGGGGCTTGGTCTCATTCGAGGCTCGTCCGGGGAAGGTTGCTTTCATCAGTGCAGTTCGGTTCCTTGCAGCTGTAGCAGGGCCAGTTGCTGTTTCCTGCTGGCTGTCCGTGGACTCCGCCCTCAGTTCCTAGGGCCACCCTGGGCTCCTTGCTCCATGGGCCTTCCAGTGAGGCAGCCCACAGCATGGCAGCTTGCTTCTCTGAAGCCAGGGAAGCAGGTGGTGCGACAGTCTTACGCAGTGGAATCGTGTACCACATACGTGGAATCACAACTCCTGCCATGTTCATCATGTTCTACTGGTTAGAAGCAAGTTGCAGGTCTCACACTCAAGGGGTGGGGTCACACAAGGATGTGAACACCAACCAGGAGGTGACAGTCACACAGGCCACCTCAAACACCTTCAAAGAAGAAAGTTTGTTCAAACATGGAAAATTCTTCCTGTTGAAATCAGAGCCTGAGTCTCCTTGTCACCAGATCCTCTAGGGACTTGCCCAAAAGTTAACCACGATCCATTCCCTTCTTCATTCACTCACTCAGTGACCAGATGAGCACCTACTGTGTGACTGGTCAGAAGGGGGCACCATCTAAAACCCCTTCTCCTGCTTTCTCTTTCCTAAACTAAATGCCACTTTAAGAGTTGAGTGGCATGTAGGTCCAAGAACTTAGGGACAAGATGAGAAATGTTCTTTTTGGAAATACAAGACAACACACATGTGACTGTCCATCTTGAAAGCTTTCTCGAGACTCCACTCTCAGATATAAATCAGAAATTAGAACCACTTTAGAATGTTGGAAGTAGACACACGTGTGATTATTTTAAGAGAAACTATAGCTTATCTCATTTAATTAAATAGGCTCAGATGAAATGAGGATTTTTAAAAATTTGTTCTTTTTAGATATACATGACAGCATATTTATTTTGACATACACAGAGTATAACTTCCTATTCCTGTGGCTGTACATGGTGTGAAGTTACACTGGTCATTTATTCATATATGAACTTAGGAAAGTTCTGTTCAATTCATTCCATTGTCTTTCCTATTCCCATCCCCCCTCACTTCCTTTCATTCCCTTTTGTCTAATCTAGTGAACTTCTATTCTTCCCTTTCCCCCACCCCTTATTGTGTGTTGACATCCACATATCAGAGAGAACATTCAGACTTTGGTTTTTTGGGATTGGCTTATTTCACTTAGCATAATAATCTCCAGTTCCATGCATTTACTAGCAGATGCCATAATTTCATTCTTCTTTATGGCTGAGTAATATTCCATTGTTTATATATACCACATTTTCTTTATCCATTCATCTTTTGAAGGGCACCTAGGTTGGTTTCATAACTTTAGTTATTGCTAATTGAATTGCTATAAACATTAATGTGGCTGTATCATTGTAGTATACTGATTTTAAGTCCTTTGGGTATAAACTGAGGAGTGGGATAAATGCCACTCCTCAGTGGCCACTGCAATTTTTCCTCTGCTATAAGCACAGTGTGTCCCAGGTGGAACTACTCCTTTATCCTGGGCTCAAATGGTGGTTCCATTCCAAGTTTTCTTAGGAATCTCCATACTGTTTTCCAGAGTAGTTGCACCAATTTGTAGTTCCACCAGCAATGTATGAGTATACTTCCCTCCCTACATCCTTGCCAACATTTACTGTTACTTGTATTCTTGATAATTGCCAATCTGACTGGAGTGAGATGAACTCTCAGTGTAGTTTTAATTTGCATTTCTCTAATTGCTAGGGATGTTGAACATTTTTTTCATACATTTGTTGACCATTTATATTTCTTCTTCTGTGAAATGCCTGTTCAGTTCCTTTGCCCATTTATTGATTGGGTTATTTATTTATTTGGGGTGTTAAGTTTTTTTGAGTTCTTTATAAATAATGCTCTATCTGAGGTGCAGGTAGCAAAAATTTTCTCCCACTCTGCAGGCTCTCTCTTCATATCCTTGATTGTTTCCTTTGCTGTGAAAAAGCTTTTTAGTTTGATGCCATCCCATTTATTGATTCTTGATTTTACTTCTTGCTCTTTAGGAGTGTTGTTGAAAAAATGATGATTCCTTTTGGAAATTATTAAAAGATTACTTGTGGTAAATGATCTTATTGTTCCCAACTGTTTGCCACTTGTCTGTAGGAGGACTGTACATCCCTACCTGTGTTATGAGGCACACAGTGAGGTGGGAACTTACTTCCTGGCTCCATTCCTGGATGATTTAATTCAGCCAATGGAATATAGTGGGAAGTGGTGCACATTCTGCCTGAGTCAAAACCTTCAAAAGCCATTTCCCAGCTTGATCACTGCAATCTTCCCTCTGCTGCAGGTACAGCGTGTCCCAGATGAAACTACTCCTTTATCCTGGGCTCTCGTGAATAAAGCCACATGGAGTGGAGCCAGACCAACAGGCACATAAACTGTAAGTAAGAACTGAGTCTCGATGCTTCATGCTGCTGAGATTCTAGGTCATTACCACACATAGTTTAGTGCAAGATGACAAAACATGACACTGAACCCTTGGTGCTTTTGCTGCATGTGAGAGAGAGCTCGATCATGCTATCCCTGTTGTTTTTGAGTTTTTGCTGAGACTCCAAGTTAGATGGGAGGGGAGACAGCAGCTTGAAAAGATGAGGCATTGGTTCTTCGACGTAGATTGTACTGGACTTTTAGCAATCCATCGTGATGCTGTTCTACTTTCTAAATGGGACAAGAGAAGCTCTCATCTAGGGTCTGAGAGCCTGTGCAGAAGAGAGTAGCAGTGATGGACACGGAACTCAGAGCTGACCCATTTCGTACACCTGTCACCTCATTTCACACGTGTCTCCCTCCTTAGAGAGGATGTAGAATACCCAATGAGTGGGCGTCTGGTTCCAGAGGAAGGTGCTAGTTTTCTTAGAACAGAAACTTGAACCTTTTCACCACTGAGGATGCAGCAAGAAGGAGAGAGAGAGAGAGAGAGAGAGAGAGAGGAAACCAACTTGTTAACCTAACCCTAACCCTAAATCTAACCCTAACCCTAACCTTAACCCTAACCCTCTGCTTACTCAAGAACCTGGGGATTTGATTTCTGAGTAGACCTACCCCCTGGGAAGAAGTGGCCAAGCCAGCTGCCCTCCCATGCAAGGGCACATTGGCATTCCCTTTGATCTGTCCTAACCTGACCTGACTCCTCATACACCCATGGCGAACTGACAGAATCCAGGTGTGAACCTGAACTTGTGGGCTACCCTGGAAAGCTGCCTGCAGCATACTGACCAGCACTCTGAGTCCTGGGCCTTCAGCCATCTCCAAGCTCTTAATCATTTAGCTGCTACATTTGATCTGCTACATCTGATCTTCTCTGCTCTACTTTCCTTGGTTGCTTGGTGTTCCTGAAGGATGCTGAAGTAGAAGAGGGAGACACCTGCCTTTGGGAGGACCCCCTAGGTCTCCACTTCTAGGGGTCAGGGAGAACCTGGTGGAAGACCACATCATATCACCTGCACAGCTGCCCCCTGTCATCTCCTCCCAGCCAGCGCTGGAGTCGCAGTGCTCTCCACCCCCGCCAGCACCTCCAAGGAGTCTGCAGCTTCCTTCAGGTCAAATCAAACTCACCGGGACTGAGAATTAGAATGTCAGTGGCGGTGGAATCCTCTGGAGAGCATGTCCTCCATGGTTAGATTTCATGGGTTCACTAAAGATTTGATCATCTTGGGGATAAATTCTGACAGCTATGAGTTGGACAAGGACTGTCAGCCGCTGCCTAGGGAACTTTCTCTCTCACATCTGTGCTGGCCCGTTCTGTAGCCCCATCCTGCAGGACTGGGCTTGGTGCTGCACACTGTGTATGGCTTAGTCCTTGGGCAAAGTGAAGGTGAACAAAGTGAAAAGAGAATGTCAATGAAGCACCTTCAATGGGGGGAAGACCTTCTCCTTTGGGACCAGGGCACATTAACCATAAGGAAGGGCCCAACCCAGCTGATGGCTCTGCTTTTGGTTCCTCTGTTTTGAAATGCTGTGTTTTTGGCTTCAGATAGACCCAGAGTTTTAGGCCAAAAAGATAGGCAATTTGGCCAGGTTTCAAACCCACTTATAACTCCAGCTCTAAATGTAGCTGCGATCCGATAACAATTGAGTTTCAATTCCCCTTGACTTGGACAAAGCCTGAATCTCAAGTTACTGCACATTTATGTTTTCATCTTCTCAACTTCCCCAAACCTCCTCCTTCCTTCTCCAAACTCATCACCTGGCTCTAGTGTCTTGCATTTGGTCGTTGCCATGACTTCTCAGGCACTCCCACCCGTTGTCATTATGTAGACCTTGTACAGTGTGGCACCCTTCTGTATTGTCCTTTGGGCTGGACTTCAGGTCCTTGTGGTCAGGGTCATCCGTCCTCAGGCCTCTTTGCCCCCCTCTCAGGGAGCCTTGCCCTGAGCCTGGTATTGCTGGGTCATAGTTGGAGCTCAAATCACAAGGCTAGAAACTGGAGAAGGAGTGTTCCAGCCAGATTTCCAGAGCCTTGGCTTCTGATTTGGTCAATTATCCCTGGGAAATAAACAACCAAATAAGCAGTGGGTTGATTTCAGAAGCAGTGTCCAAAACTTAAGAAAAGACTGATGGAAACCAAGGCATGAGCTGGGCCAAATCAGTCCATGCATGCTGGCTTTCCTGCCGTGACCAAGCTGGTGCTGCCTGCCTTGTATGTCCCTATTCTGCAGGGGACCAAAGGAGTTAGGGGTTGGAATGTGGCACATGGGGCAGAGGGAGAGTTCAGCTCACATGCATCTTTTCACATTTTCATACTTCTTTCATAGGAAGAGAGTGTGTTTGTTGGGCTGCTGTAACAGTACCACAAGCTGGGAGGGCTTCAACAGCAGAAGTGTGTGGTCTCACAGTTCTGCAGCCTAGAGGGCCAAGGTCAAGGTGTTGCAGGTTTGGCTCCTTCTGAGGGCTGTGAGGAGAAACCATTCCTCACCTCTCTTCTAGCTGCTGATGGTTTGTTGGCAATCATGGGTGTTTATTTGTGTATAGATCTCTGCCTTCACCTTCATATGGCATTGTGTGTGTGTGTGTGTGTGTGTGTGTGTGTGTGTAAATTTCCCCTTTTTATAAGGACATCAGTCATATTGATTAGGAGTTCACCTATTCTAGTATGACCTCATCTTAACTGATCATTTCTACAATGAACCTATTGCCAAATCGAATGATAGTTTGGAAGTTTTGAGGGTTAGGCTTTTAGTATATTTGGGGGAGGGGAATACAACTCAACTCCTAATAGAACATATATTCTTGTCTGAATATATTGTTCTCTAAGTCAGTGTGTATCTGGGTGACAGTCTGTGACACCTCTGAAGGGGAAAATAAATATCTAGAAGAAGCTAAGGGCAAGGGTCCTTTTCTCTCCCCACTCCATTCAGTGTTCAGTCTGTCCGACCATCCATCCATCTACCCATCCATCTACCCACTAATCTGTCTAGTTCTTGTTACACACACACACACACACACACACACACAAGGCTAGAAACTAGAGAAGGAGTGTTCCAGCCAGATTTCCAGAGCCTTGGCTTCTGATTTGGTCAATTATACTTATATACGTGGGACTCTGGGGGTTCCTCATTGGAAGCCATATTACTCCAGGGACACTACTGAAGTCCTCCTTGTCTGTGTCCCATAAGCCACCCCAGAAGTGCTATAAGGACTCCACACCTGCACCTACTACCTCTGTGACCTCAATTCTCCTTCCTCTTTGAGCCTTGGGTTCTTTGTTTGTAATGTCAGCAAAGTCTGACACTCAATACGTCCTTAAGATGGATGGCATTACTGTTGAATGAGACTTGGAGAGGGACATAGTAGAAATGTCACCTATCTGCCAACTTCCAGAAGGTCAACCCCAAACATTTCCCCAGATGGAAATCCAAAGCTCTCTTACAGGGATCACCTCACCTGACCATCCCCAGACAATCCTGAAGCTATGGTTCTTAACTCTTTTGAAAACGGAATCCCTCTGAAAATCTGATAAAAATCATGGATTCTTCCCAAATGGTGCATATGTGTATGGACAGTCCTCACAGATTGGGCTGATTGATGTGGGTTTACTGCTCTCTTCAGCCCAGCCGTTGAAGCTAAGGCTGCTCTTCTTGAGAGAGAGCAATCTGGGAAGTCATTCATTCATTCAATGAACAGGTATTGTGTGGCTCTCACACACTAGGTGCCACCTGAGGCACCTAGGAGTTGGGGACAATCAAACAGGAGGACTTTTCCCAAACTGCCCACAGGGACCCATAACACCATGAGGAGTAGAAGTGATTCAAGGTTGTAGAGGTGTCCGGCTGTACTTCCATGCCAGAAATGTTTCCATGGTGGGAGGGTGTGGAATAATCAAGGGGGTTCAGTGGACATTTGAGTTGGGAAATAAAAGATGAATTGTAATGAAGACCTCAAATTATTTGTTGGCATTTCGGGGACACCCATCCTGAGAGCTAACACAATCTGCTGGTGTATGCCTTCTCCTGACATAACTAGTTGGTAAATTCCTAAAATGCCGCCCCTCTGATAAGAAGCAAGATATGTAACATTCCTGCTGTTTTCTTCAAATCTAGTCTTCCTAATTCAATGCCCCTTTTATAACACAAAGCACAGTTTAACAATCAACACCAACACAAGACCCTGACTGTCTCAGTCTTTACTTTTGTCACAAGGGACACTTTGGTATCACTGACTTGTAGGGGTCAATGCTATGGAGGCTGGGTGGGACATGGTGGGCTATTTGTGTCACCCCACACTCAGAAGTCCCAGATGCCCTCCTGGGAATCCAACAGGGGGCACATCCATAGGGATTTAACCCTAACTTCCACCTCCTACCAGGGGAGGGGCTTCTTTTGAGACCACTCCCTGTGTTTTTTACCCACGTCACACTGACAGCCAAGAGCCGAAGCTCCCCCGAGTCAGAACACTGTGACCTGTGGTCCTGTTCTGCTCCAGCTGCATTGGAATTGTGTCGTGTTGAATCTGCTTCTCAATGCTTCACCAGGACTTTTTCTGAAAGACTTCAGTTCCTTTTGTGGTTCAACAAAAGATCATCATTTGGGTTAGGTGTAGATTAGGGTTAACCCAGGGTTGAGGTCCCTTCTGATTTGGGTTTTACAGGGTGGTTGTTCTTAAGACCCTTATCTCAACCCATCCCAGAGAGAAAGGGCGGGGGACAACGTGGCCTGGGAACCCACAACAGGGAGAATTTTCAATATCTGATGTGGGAAGCACATGGCATTTTTCTCTGTGGGCGGTGGCATCAAGCGGCCTTTGGAAGATGAACGGAGCCTTATCTCTGTGCGGTGGCTTTGAAATGAGTTTGATCTAGTGTGAAGTGCTTTCTGGTTTGGCTTCAGCCACAGACATACAGCTTAGTCCTGGGTAAATCCCTGGGTAAAATCCCATTCCCTTCTCTGGGACTCAATGTCAAGTAAGAAAATTGGACCAGAACCAGATGACGGTGGAGGTACCTTTCAGAGGTAAACGTCAAGACACTGTGAAAACAGCTTTATTTCAAATGAACTCTGCCTCGCAGGAAAAGCCACACAGGTTTTCCTCCCCAGAGCACGCCCAGTTCTTCCTCATTAGTGCCCACCCCTCCCACGCTCTGCTCCCTTAACACCTGCTCATTCCAGACTGACCATTTGGGGCTTCCCAGAGGCCCTGGATGCCAGTGTGTGAGGCAGCCTCAGCAACTGAGGCTGTGCCTGGAGTTGCGGCCTAGGTCATAGAACCTTCCTCCTCTGTCCCCTCTCTCTTTTGCCTTACTCTCTCTTTTCCTCCCTCCCTTCTCTTTTCTTTCCAATGGACTTTGTTGACACAACAGGACAACATAAAGCATGACCCATGACAGGACATTAGGGTCCAGAAGGAAGTGCCAGAGGCAGGGCCTGTCCAGTCACTGGGGCCTCCCTGGCTGAAGCATTGAGGTCTGAAGAATCAAACAGGGTTTCCTCATTTTCTCATCACCAGCCCCATCAGGTGTGCTAGCAAGGTCACTTTTTCTCATACCTGAAACATCCCTCCAAATAACGTTTTCATTCACTTTATTTTAAATAAGAATATGTCCCCTTTTTATTTCTTGCTCCATGCCTTCTCAGCTGGGTGCCATGAAAGAGGCAACCCTGGGCCCTGTAGCAAATCCCCTATTCTGCCGCAGGTCTTCATGGGTAAACTGAGGAAAGGCCACCTCCCTCAGGCGTCCTATGAGGCCCAGTGATTCTGTAAGTAAAGCACTGGTCTGGAAAGAAGTAGATGCTTAATTAACAGTAGCTTTTCTCTTGACAGTGGATTATATGGTGAGATATTCAACAAGAACAATTGGCCTTCCAGGAAATGGCCCCTGGACAGTGAGGCATTCTCGTCCTTGGGCATGAACTCAGTGGTTTCTCTTCCTCTCCCTTGCCGCCAGTTGCACGGTGGCTTGCACCTGACTCGGGTGAACCTCTGCCTCCCCCTTTTCTTGCTCTCTCTTCCTCTTTCCTGATTTCTCTAAATTTTTAAAGTTCATTGGGAGCTTTTCATTAGAGAAAGCCCATTGATAGAAAATAGGGGGGAAAAGGAAAGAAATAACGATAAAGTGGAGAATGAAACCGCCCAGGGCATCTTGAGACCCCTGAGTTTTGGCATATTCTCACTTTACCTCTCCATAAGTTTTGACTGTTGTTTGTTTTAAATGAAGTTATGCCATAAACACAGTTTTGTATTCTGTTTACTTTTAGCTATCATTGTAAGTTATTTCCCTATGCTGATTTTAAATTCATCACCAACATCAATATTTGCTGCAAAAATTGTTGGACACAGCACGATGGTTTAACTCACACAGCCCTTTAAGCTTAATGGTCATTTCGTTCTAATTTGCTGCTTCTAGGACCCTGCACCTGGGAAATCACCACCGAGTTTGTTAGAACTAGGTAAAGTTAGAGTCAATGGGGCCCTGGGAGCTTGCGGGAAGCCTGAGAGGCTTTCCTGGGAGCCTTTGAAAATGAACTCTGTGAACTCTACTTTGGCTTTTCACGAGCCCCTTTTACGTACATGTTCATTTCTTGGTTGAAGTCTGCATGACTGAGATTATCAAATAGCTGACTTCTTGAGAAGTAAGATACTACTTAGTAAAAATGATAAAACGTACTTTTCAACTGGAGAAAATTTCTCACAAGAAAAGGAGAACAGTGCCATTTTTAGGAGCTGTCTGCATTCAAATCCTGACTCTCCCACTTCTTAGCTGGGTGACGTCGGGCAAGTTTCCACCTCTCTGTGCTTCCGTGGATCATAATAGTGTCTGCCTCACGGGGTGGTTGTGAGTGGATGGATTAATCTGTGCTTAGGCCAGTGCCTGGAACTTGGTAAATGTAGAAGAACATTTTAAATTTTGTTTTAGAGGCTGGAGGTGTGGCTCAGGGGTAGAATGTTTGCCTAGCATGCATGAGGCCCTGGCTCCAACACTTTAAAAAAAAAAAATCTTTTAAACATTTTTTACCTGCTCTTTAGACTCCCTCCACCCGGCCCCCCCCCCCGAAAAAAAAAAAGAGACTCAAGAACAGAAGGAGGAGGCACATTAGAGGCAGGAAGAGCCAGAAGCATGAAAGTGGGGAAGTGGGACAGCGGAGGAGGGAGGTTGCCTCAATCCACGAGGCCAGGAAGAGCAGCTAGTCTTGGAAAGAGCCAGGTCTGGGGCCTGGTGGGCACTGGCCAACCTGGGCCAGGACTCCGAGGAGGGGGCTGAAGGTTCCTCCTCCCCAAGATCACAGTTTAGGAGGTAGGCAGTGAAGTTTGCAAATATAGCCCCAAGTTTCCAAGGGGGGGCAGGGAGTCTAACTATAGAATTGACAGTTTTCCTTTTAAGAGGTGCAGCCCAGTTGCATTCTGGTAACGGGAGCAAAATTAAAAATATGAGCAGGAAATAAAATTAATTTAAAAATCTCTGAAAACATGTATTCTGTGGCTACATCCAACTGGCCAGGGTTGGCTGGCGTGTTTTTTTTTCCCTCGGACTGACTGATTAATAGGACAGAAATGAGGAGGTGTGAATTTATTTTGGACCTGGGTGGGGAGCCAGGAGAGGTTGGCATCCACCCACTCCAGCTAAATCTGCATTTTAAAGTCCATCAGGGTGACCACCTACTGAATAGCCCAGAGGGTGGGGAGTTGGAAGGG
>NW_025999982.1:12022885-12058886 GCF_001458135.2 Marmota marmota marmota
GGGGGGGGCATTTCAGACTGAAGACCTTCTCAGCAAGCTTCTAAAAGTAGTTTATTTCCCACCACCATCCCCTTTTTTTTTTTTGCAAGTACAGAGATCCAGACCCAGAGACAGCCCTGTGACCAGGGGAGACTCTGGACCTTTCGCTAAAGCCAAAGACGGGGAGCAGGCGCGAGGGCAGACAGCAAAGCTGGTTGTCCAGCCCCAGGTGCTCCTGGGGGAGAGGTGGGAGGACAAGGTCAGCGCTGGGAGAAATCGAATCAAATCTGCGGGGCCATTTTCCTCCCTAAGTGTGGAGAATCGTTTAGCGGCGTGAAAGGTGGCTAAGAAGCAATAAATAATCTTCAAATGGGGGAAGGCCGCCATCTGGGAGGCAGAGAGAAGGCTGCGATGCCGAGCATTTCATCTGAGCTTAAAACTCGAGAGAGAGGCTGACTTCATTGTAGTCCAAGACACGGATAATTAAAAACAAGACATCTCTAAGACAGATCTAAGGCGTCCTGCCAGTCCCCCTCCCTCGCCCTACAAATCCCCATCTCCACCCCATCCTCTTTTCCGGGAAAAGGCCGGGATGCTCTTAAAAGTGAAATCACCCTAATGAGAGAAGACGTGTTCTTGAAGAAATTTTGACTTATAGTTTACAGCTTTATAAGCATTTCAGTAAAAAGATGCCCGTGGCTCAGGCCCTAAGTCAAGGACGCCTAGCTTTGATGCTAGCTTGGGCTTCTGTGTAATTATTTTTACATTTGCAATGAAATGCAGATCTTCTGCTGCTTGATTGAAGCTGGACGAGAGGACTTGGAGCTGCTGGATGTCTGGGCACCCGTGTGCACACCCGCTCAGACCTACGCAGCCGCTCACACAAGTAGAAAGTGCCTGTGAACTGTCCAGGACCCTGCAAGGAGCTGCCTTTCCCCCAAACTTGGTCATTGTAAACAGATCTGCTCTGCTTCTGTGTTACTTCTTTGTGATGATTGAAATTTTCCTTAACCCAAAGTGTAGGGATACTAACTTTTTTTTTTAAGCTGGGAATCAAACACAGGGCCTGATGTGTGCTAGACAAGCATTCTGTCACCAAGCTACAGCCTCAGACCTTCAATTTTAAAAATATTCCAGAAATCTATAAGAAAATATGATTATATGTGCATATATATATATATATATATATATATATATATATATATATATAATCTTGAAAAGAACTCATTGTGTGTGTGTGTGAGCACACACGTGTGTCAGGACGGTGGGGATCCTGGGAGGAAAAAGGGAAGGGAACTCTGAGGAGCTGAGAACTGCTGGGGGATCTGATAGAAGGCAGGAGGAAGTGCTCCAACCACCCTGTGAGCTTGGGCATTTGGAGTTTTTCCAGAAAATTCTATATTGCTTTTTCTCCTAGAATGGCCAATGCAACTATCCTGCATTGATTGGGTGCAACCTGCAACAAGAAGATAGGTTGAATTTGAGGCCTGCAATGATCCACCCTGCCCATTTCTGCCTGCTGTGGACTGGACACTGTTATTTGCCACCCTAGGTAGGTTTCAGAGACAATAAGGAGTCAAAGCCCCATGTTAGGTCAGAGACCACCTCCCACTACGCCTCTATCAGTCCATTGTTGGAAAGGGGCATGGCAGAAGGCTTTGTTCCCTTTCAGAAAACCTCTCCAGTCCCTGTTCCCAGGGTCCTCTCCCGCCCTCCCTCAGCTCTTGGGGCTGCAGTTTGTCACTCTGACCCAGGAAACAACTGCAGCAAGTTTTCAGTCAGGGAGGAGGAAGAGTGAAGGGCACTAAGGGAGGAGGTGGTGGCCAGGCAGAACCAGTGCTGGGTAAGTGGCAGTCACCCACCAGCCAAATAGTGAGCTCTGGAGTCTTCGTCCCTCAGCACCCCCTGGGGAGCCCCTCTGCATCTTCTGGTGCATTCAGCCCATTTTTCTTTGACCCTGTCTTTGCCCTGAGCAGCCCCTATGTGAATAGCTTGGTCTTTTAAGGCAGCGTCCTCCATTCCCTCCAGGGGCTGCCTCTTGGCATCTTGCCCAACTTCTCTTGGAACCCCTGGGCAGCTGCACCGTGCATGGCCACACCAGCCCGGGAGAAGGAAGCCAGGAGTAAGAACCAGCACCTGGTACTCAGGTGGGGTCTGTGGAGTTGATGTTGTTGACCCTGAAGTTGAAAGCTCGACCTTGGGATGTTGACAGTTAGTCCATGGTCAAGTATTTTCAGCCCATCTTTCTTTTCAGAAAAATAATTGGATGTTGAACATTCCACCCACCCCCTCACCAGAACTTCTCTCAAGTCGGGCTTTTGACGTTGATTTTCCCAGCTCAGAATCAAGTATAGCTTCCCTAAAGATCAGCAAGCTGCTATTTAGACATTTTAAAGATGCAATTTGACTTCCAGGCGGGGGAAAGGGGTGGATAAAAGAGATTATATGATAATGATATGGCTGTGGCAAGCCTGTCAAATAAAGTACATTTTCTCTGGTGGGAAGGCTATTTCTGGAACTGTTCATGGGTCCCTCCACAGAGGGATGTGTTTATCCTAATGGGAAGCAGGACCAAGCTAGGCCACAGTGCCCTGCACAGTTTTTAAAGTCTTAAGACATCACAAAAGACACTTGTGGTGGCCAGAAGAGGCATTCAGTCTGCCCTGGCCCTTTCAGTGTGGGCTGACTTGGCTTTGACAGGGGCTGGAGGAAGACAAGGAGACGTCCAACAGCAGAAGTAGAGGAAAGCATGTCCATCCAGATGGGCTTCCGAGGATGCTTTGGATACAAAGAGAAAAGTCAATGCATGCTGACCTAACTGGGAAGAAGTGTAGAGTCTCTTTTTGCTTCATAGTAACCCAGAGTCGGGTCTTGGGGTGGGTGTGTGACCAGGGTGTGGACTCTGGTTTCCTACGGTCTTGCTCACTCTGCTCTCTGCTAGTTCTTTGTGGTTCAGCTGACTTCCCTCACGGTAGCACCTTCTAGCACTTGCTGGTGGACATGTTTAAGGAGAAAGAGGAAGTGTCTTCCCCTCCAGTCTGAATGGGAAAAATTTAAGCCACCACCTGGACAAATAGCCGCCTCTAGACTACCACCTGGGGCTGCCTGGCCTACTCAAGATTCTGAACCCAACACAAACAAGAAGTTTTGAGTCACCTTAACTATTGGGATTGGATTCCCCCGAGACACAGGTGTTGCATAGCAGGGCCAGACCATGACTGGACTCTGCTAGGAGGGTTAGGAAGGAAAGCAGTTAAACAAACAACAACGGTCCCAGCCAAAAAACTCAGGAGCCAAGTTCTAGTAGAGCTCTATTATGGGGCCGAGGGACTGAAGGTCTAGCCTTTCTACCTCACAGAGCTTATAGGGATGAAGAAAGATAATGGAGCCGAGGGAGTGTAGCTCAGTGGGTGCCTAGCATGCACAAGGCCTTGGGTGGGATCCTTAGTAACACACACACACACACACACACACACGCACACAAAAGAAAAGTAAAAATGCAAATTAGATGTAAATAGTATACATATTCAGATAAATACATGTAAGTATAAAATATCGGTGTATTGGTACTGCACACCTCAGACTTCTGTCCTGTAAAATGGACCCAGTGATATTGACATCCTTCCCAATGAGCATAGACATTTCACCTGTGAACTCTGATGCTTCCAGAGATCCACTAGGCTACCCAACTTGGGGCTGTCTTCCCCACTATGGAGTAGGGACAACTGCAGCCTCTTGGTACTCTCTCCCTGTCCTCCCATCCCACCCCGGCCCATGTCAGGTTGTCAATTCCCTCTGGAGGGTGTGAAAGGCACTCCTGCCTGAAGTTGTCAACGGCTGCCCTGTTTAGCACCCTGGAGCATGAGCCTCCTGATCCACAAGGCAGCACTGGATCATGAGCAGGAACCCACCTTAGACTTGGGTCCCAGGCATCTCCAGGAGCCGTGGGGCAGATGATTATGACGGTAGCAGGGGTAAAGCCTGGCTTTGTGCCGGAGACAGCAGAGACCAGGGTGAAGATGGAACAGGGTTGGGAGAAGAGGGCATGAATGAGAGGGGGTAATCCAGAAGAAGTGGGGTTGGCTGAGGTGCCCAGAGAGACACAGGCAGGCTTCTGTGACCTGCAGTGGGACACTCTGTTTCTGCCATCAATGGCGACACAAATCTCACCCAGACTTGAAACACTGACCACGAGGGCTGCAGACTGTGGTCCTACGGACAGCCCAGGAGCAGACTGATGTTTTTCTCCAGCTCAGTCTCACTTTTCATGGAAGAGAAGCCACCATGCAGTTTCCCCAGAGGCCAACAGGCCCGGGAGCTTTTCTGTCCCCTCTCTCCCACATCAGGTTTTTTTTTTTTTAATATTTATATTTTAGTTGTAACTGGACACAATATATTTATTTTATTTATTTATTTTTATGTGGTGCTGAGGATCGAACCCAGGGCCTCGCACATGCTAGATGAGCGCTCTACTACCGAGCCACAACCCCAGCCCTCCAACATCAGGTCTTATCCAAGCCTGTCTCTTCTTGTATGAAAAAGACATTGAAACATGCATACCCAGAAACACACACGTCTCAAACACAGCACACATATACACCCCAGACATCCTCTCTCCCACTGGGCCCTCTCCCAGGTCTGGTCTGTATGGTACCTATGGTCTCCACATATAGAGAGTCCTCCATCTTTGCATATGGCACCATAGGCCTTGTCCTCTTAGGTTCCCTTGCTTACCAAGGTAAACTGAGTGGAAATTCTCTAAGGACAATATGGACAGAGGAGCTTACCCACAGGCCGTCTGATGCACCACTGCACCAGCCCCGCAGAATGTCAGGCATTCTGAGGGAAAAGTTGCTTCTGCAACCCCTGCCCTCCCTCTCCTGGGGCCTGGTACAAAACAGTGACCTCACCACTCATTTGTAAAAGATGGAAGGGACTGAGAGGTTTCTGAGGTGTGACCTGGACAAGACTGAAGTGGCAAGACCAAGGGCCCAGAGTGCAAGAAGGATTTTCCCCCAGCCACAAGGCCAGTCTCCCATGGAACCCAGCCCACGCCTTGTCCAGGGCACCTCCCAGTGGAGGTGTCTAGCGGACGAAGCCCTGGGGAAGGATTGATTGTGTTTGGAGCCTGTTACTCTACAGCAGCCTGGAAGAGGCAGCCAGAGCTCCGAGGCTCACCTCTGCTGACCACAAGATGGCAACAGAGCTTTGCACGAGCCCCAAGCTCAAGGGCGGGACCTTGTCCGCTCTCTGAGGACTGAACTCAGGTCCTTCACCCTGACAATGTGAGAATTCCCTCAGTAGCTTCATATTGAGTTGGAAGTTAATCAAACATGGTCCTGGGTGTGTCTCACCTTCCTCACCTTCCTGCTTCATCGAACTCAGTTTGAACCTGCTTCTGTTGAATGATTCTGACTGTCCCACTGTCCCTTTCAGCCATTTTAAGAGTCTTTCGGGAGGATGGGTGACAGGAGGACATGGTTCTATTCACAGGACTCTTAAAAGTCAGTAGGAAGACAAGCCTAAGATGCCAAGGCCCATGAGACAATAGGCAAACATATATAATTCAGTGCTACGTGGTGCTGACCTTACACTTTACATTTTAGGGCAAGATTGTTCGGTGGCTTTCCACCTAGAAATCATATTTCCTGAACGGTGGGGCCCTCTCTCCTGCTCCCTTCGTCGGTCACTCTTTGGTGCTCTTTCCCATGGGGCCTTGTGTGCCTGTCTGTGGGGTGCTGGGTGGGCCGCTCTGGGAGGAGGCAGGCAGCTGGGTGGGGGAGCTGGGGCTATGCAGCACGTACCCAGAATTCCTCTTCCAACTGCTCACTCCTCTGCCAGGACTCTCCAGAGAAATGTCCAATTGGGGTGTCCATCCAGGCACTCATTCCCATCATAGAACGTAGCTGTGGTGACACCAACTTGGCGGGAGGGACAAACAAAACAGAGCAAGACACTGTGCCTCTCAAATTGTCCCAGTGAAGGTTTGTGGAGAGGGTGCAAGAAAAGAGCAAAGGCATCAGTTGCGAATGAATCCTGTGAGTGAATAAATGAAGGAAAGGAAGCCCAAGTGAGGACAAGCCTGCTCTCTGCCATGTGCCTCAGGTGGACATCTGATGGTGTCCGTGCTGCCCCACAGAGGCCATGTGGCTTTGCCAGTCCCCAGGAAGCAGTTGTTCATAGACGCCCAAGAAGCCAACTGCTCAACAAGAACAGGGGCTGTGAGGATGTGCCGGCACGTTCTCTGCTGTGCTGCCGTCTCTGCCTTGTAGGAGGCCATTGATACACATAAAAGCAATGCACAGATATGGTCTGTTATGGTTTGGATACACGTTGGCTCTGAAATCTCATGTGTGAGATAGTGTAAGAATGTTCAGAGGAGATGATTGGATTATGAGAGCTGTGACCTAACTAGTCCATCCTAGGGTCTGGGTGGTAACTGTAGACAGGTGGGGCATGACTGGAGGAGGTGGGTCACTGGAAGCTTGCCCTGGTGCCCCTTCTCTCTCTCTCTCCTTCCTGATCCTGCCATGAGTTGAGAAGCCTTTCTCCACTGGGCCCTTCCGCCATAATGTGTTGCCTCACTTGGACCCAGAGCAATGGAGTTGGCTGCCTATGGACTGAGACCTCTGAAATGGTGAACCCCAAATAAACTTTCCCTCCCCAAAGTTGTTTTTACCAGGCATTTTGGTCACAGCAATGAAAAAACTAACTAAAACACATGCTATATAAATATATGTTTATGTGTGTATATATTACACACACACACACACACACACACTTGATCTCATTATTTGGCAATTCTGTATGTGTGAGTTTGCACCTCACTAAATTTTATTTGCTCCTCCCAGTCAATGCGGACATTTTGACACCCATGCTCAGACGTGGGCAGAGTGGTGAAAATTTGAGTCACCCAGTGGGCATTTTTCCAGTAAGGACAAACAAGATGACAACTCTCTTCTGCTCCAGCTCTTACACTGTAAACAAGGGTAAACTGTGGTCTATTTAGTGCCACATTTTTCACATTTTTGTGCTTTTAGTTGGTGATTTCACTGTTTAAAATGGCCCCCAAGCATAATGCCAGAGAGCTCTTTAGTGTTCTTAGCCAAAGAAGAGTGTGATGTGCCTGACAGAGAAAAAGAAGCTGTCTTTGTACAGAATCGCACTACAGCAAGGATACCTGCTGATCAGTTAACAAACATGTGACCAGAGGCTCACAGCTGCCTAACCTTGCGTTTCCCTGGAAGGAAGAATTCAGTATTTTCTATTCCAGTGTTTGCAGAGTTTACAGAATGTGCTCGCCACAAATAACAAGAAGTGGCTGTGTGTGTGTGTGTGTGTTTGTGTGTATTCTGCTTTTTATCACTTAGATTGGGGGCAGCAAACTTTCTTTTCTCCTTCTCCTTTTCCTTCTCCTTCTCCTTCTCCTTCTTCTTCTTGGCTTATAAACAACAGAAATTTATTTCTCCCAGTTTGGAGGCTGGAAGTCTGCGGTCAGGTGCCAGCATGGCTGGGCTCTGGTCTAGGCCCTCTTCTGGTTTTATCCTCACATGGTGGAAACCAGAGAGACCAGTGAGCTTTCTCTGTAAAAGGCCAGATATCAAGCAGTTTGGGTTTGTGAAAGGTGTGGTCTCTGTCACATCTACTGAACTCAGCTGATGTAGGGGTGTAGACCACACTTGAGCCACAGGCACAGCTGCGTTCTAACAGAACTTTTCCTTTGCATGAATTAGCTCAGTTTTTACAACCATTCCCTTATTAATGAACAGAATATCTTGTGCACACATCTCTATTCATAGGTATGAGCATTTCTTTGGAGTAGGATTCTAAAATTGGAATTGCCAGGTGGAAGGATTAAAGGGCATACACAGTTTGAATATTGATACATTTTGAGAAGGCAAATAACAGTGAGTGTGTGGCAGAGGTCCCTAGTCTTCCTCTGTCCATAGAGCTGGGCTGCTTATGAGAAGTAAGTGGACCATGCTTTCCTACTCTGTCCCAGAACAGGGCATCAGCATGTAAAATTCTCTTAAATAAAACCCACTGAAGTTCTTCTCCCCTACTGACCCATATCCCTTATCAAGGGTCGTCCTGGCTAGAGGGACCAACAGCAGCCAATACTAAAGAGAGTCTGGGTGAGAAGAGGTCTGGAAATGGGCCTGGTTTTGTGAAAATGGAACCAGGGAGCCGTTGGTGCACCAACCATAGGGCAGAGCTCCCAGCTCCTGTTCTCAGGGGACCCAGTTGACCCTGCTATGGGCCCATGGAAAGAGACTGGGCCAGATGTTCACCCCAGGGCAGCAGAAGGCTGAGAAGGAAGGGCTGGAGTGAAGGAGCCGAGTGAAAGAGCAGGGACTCCTGCCCAGCTTCTGGCCAAGGACAAGGTGAGGCCAGAATTGGGAGGACTGCTCAGTGAGAGGCCAAGGTGGACGCAGAGGAAACTGGGGGTCAGGATGGACAGATCAGGTCCAAGTCTGAGCTGAAGGAGGGCAGCATAAGCTGCACCCAGCAAGGCTGCAGATGCACGCAGGCTGGATGGCCGGAAGCAAGAGTGAACCAGAGGAAATGCAGAAGGTGAAGCTGGCGTGTGTCATGACAAAGGAATAATATGGCAGTTACCAGGAAGGACAGCCAGGGAGAGGACATTTATTTTAACTTCTGTCTAGTCTGAAGGGAGTGACTAGCAGAGAAGAATACAAGCATTCAGGAGAGAGCAGAAAGGGTGTCTGGCCCCCGTAGGAGAGGGGTAACACTGATCATGCCAGGATGCCCTGGGCTCTGGGCTGTAGGAATGAGTAGGCCTCCATCCCTGCTTGCTGGGCTCCTAGAGCACCAGAAGACACCAGCCCCCCAGCCTGGAGGCTTAACACGTTGCTACAGGGGCTCTGGAAGATCAAGGCTCAGGGCAGAGGAACCAGAAAAGAGTCAGAGTGGGCCATCCTAGGGGAGAGACTGGGACAAGTACCCGGAGAAATGTCCAGTCCCTTGGTTTGTTTTGTTTATTGAAGTAGACTTTATTTTCTAGGGGAGTTTTAAGGTCACAGAAAAACTGACAGCGAAGTATGGAGAGTTTCCATACCCCATCCCAGGTCCCCTCCCATCACAGTCTTCCCCACTATCCGCATCTGGCACTAGAGGGGTCCGTTTGTTACAACAAGGAACCCATGTGGACGTCATTATTACCCAAAGTTCATAGTTGACATTAGAGTTCATTGTGGGTGTAGTACATTTCTGTGGGTTTTGACAAATGTATAATGACAGGTGTCCCCCATTATAATATTATACAAATTTGTTCGCTGCCCTAAAAATCCTCTGTGATCTGCCTATTCATTCTCCTCTTCCTCCAACTCCTGAAAACCACTGGTCTTACTGTGTCTATATGTTTTCTTAGAACATCATATAATTGGAATTGTAGTGTGTAGCCCTTTCAGATGGGCTTCTCTCACTAGTGATGTGCAATTAAAGTGCCTCCATGTCTTTTCAGAACTTGAAAGCTCATTTACTTTTAGTGCTGAATACTATTATTCCATCATCTGGATATGCCAGTTTATTGATCCATTCACCTATTGAAGATACACCTTGGTTGCTTCCAAGTCCTGCCAATTATGAATGAAGCTGTTATTGTGTGTGAGGGCTGGGGATGGAGCTCAGTGGTAGCGCACTTGTGTAGCATGCACAAGACCTTGCTTATATCCCCAGCACCATACACACACACACACACACACACATCCACATGCAGGTTATTGTGTGGCCATAACTTTTCAACTCACTGGAGTGGATAAAGATTTTTTAGAGGAGATAAAAGCCAAGCTGTCCTTGAAATAAGAATACTGCATATGTTGGCGGTGGCGGGGCGGGGGGAGGATCAAAAAGACAGAGAAGACTCTACAAGCAGAGAAACAGCATGAGCAAAGTCTCTAGGTATAGGGGACTGTAGGAGGTCTATAGCCAGAGGCAGGAGTTGGCACATAAACCATGCATGGCCTGGTCAGCTAGCCTGAGGAAGCAGCACTTCATCTTTATCTATCGAGGAGCCATTTGTGGGTATAGAGTAACAAGCTGTTCTGGCTTTCCCAGGGTCTTTCTTGGATTTAAGAGTAAAAACCCCAAATCCCAGGTAATCTTTCCACCTTAGGGCAAATCAGATGAGTGGTCACCCTAATTTTAAGCAGGAGAGTGATATGGTCAGATTTGCTGCTTTTAAAAAAATTTATTCTGGAATAAGGTTAGATTGCAAGAAAAGTTGCAAAGATAGTACAGAGAGCTCCAGCATACCTGCATTGGTCTAAAGGAGTCCCCTTGAGTTCATGTGTTGGATACTTAATCCCTAATGCATCGATGTTGGGAGGTGGGGCCCAATGTCAGGTGTTCAGGTGATGAGGGCTCTGGCCACATGGATGGATTCATGCACTATTAGGAGGGCCAGCAGGAGTGGGCTCACCTTGTCCTGCTCTTCTGTCACATGGGAGCAGAGTTGTTCTCTTGTCCTTCTGCTTTCCACCATGTGAGGAAGCAGTAAGAAGGCCCAGGTCAGATACTAGCATCTTGATTTTGGACTTTCCATACTCCAGAACTATGAAAGAATAAGTGCCTATTTTTAATAAATTATCCAGTCTCATGTGGTACAGTCACAAACCCCATAATCCCAGTGACTTGGGAGGTGGAGGCAGGAGTACTGCAAGTTCAAGGCCAGCCTGGGCAATTTAGTGAGCCCTGTCTCAAAATAAAATAAAAAGGACTGAGGATATAGCTTAGTGGTAGAGAGCCCCAGGGTTCAATCCCTACTACTGAAATTAATCAATTAATGAATTGATGACCCAGTCTTGGGTGTTCTGTTATAGTAGCACAAAATAAACCAAGACAACACCCTTTACTAATTTCCTCCACTGTGAACATCTTACACAAAGATGGCACATTTGGAAGCAGTAAAATGTGAATACAGATACGTTGTTATTAAGTAGGCTTCAGAATTTTTAAATTTTCCTAGTTTTGATACTGATGTTGTCTGTCTTTTCTAGGGTCCAATCCAGGATGATACATATAGCAGATTTGTTTTCAGAAAGATGAATGGTGCCCAGGGCGTGGAGAATGGACTGGAGGCTGGTGACCTGAGCAGAAGTTGTCACAGAAGCCTGGTTGGGAGCTGCTGAGGGCAGGACTTAGAACTTTTGTGGAAGAGGAGAGAAGGGGGAGAACAGTGGGCTGGAAAGGCGAAGGAGGTAGACTCAAGGAACGCAAGACCAATACTCGATGACGAAACTGTCAATCAAGTGAAGTCCAAGTGTTAGGAAGCCTGGCTTTCTCCTGCATTTATCCAACCATCTTTGCAACAAATAATAATGGAGCAGCTCCCAGGCAGCAGGACTGATGTTCCCAGGACACATGGCTGTGGGTTCCACCTGCCACCCTCGGACATCCCCATCACCAGCCTGGTTTTCCCATTACACAGCCCCCACCGGCTGGCACTGCCTGTGAATATGCTAAAACAAACCGCCACTCCGGAACCGCCCAACACTAAAAGAATTTTCACAGCCTGTTCTGATTGCTGCCAAGAATATATATTACCAATTTCCAGTGGAAGCTCGAATGTCCATTTGTAATAACCTGGCTCCTGAGCACCAATCCAAGGGGGTCACCAGTCGGGACTCCACCTAGATGGGCTGATTGCCTGGCTGCCCGCTGGGAGGTGTGCAGGGGTAAGGGCCCTAGAGCCTGAGACCCACCGGGTCTAGATGTGCACTCCTTGGGTTGCAGCCCAGGGCTAAGGAAAAAAAAAAAATCCAGAGAAACCCTGGTTGGCATGTTCCTAGCCCAGATGGAAGAGAAATAGGACAAACTCCGAAAGGGCTCCAAAACCAACACACGAGAAGCACTTGTTGCCAGCAAATCCGAGGTATGTTGGCATGTGCGGCAGAAGAGAAATGCATTCACCCTGTTGGAAAGGGGAAAGACAAGACGACGACGGCTGCTGAGAGCGAGCGGGGTGCTCCCTGCCAACTGCGAACCGCCAGCTCTGTGAAGCACTGCGGCTTCCAAAGGACCAAGTGGGGTTGGCACGAGCCAGGAGGAAGGGGTGCAGACAGCCAGGCGACAGGCATCTTGCAATGTAGGGCTCGTGGCACGTTGGCCTGCCTCCCCTCCTCCCGCCCTCAGCCATTCAGCCTGCCTTTAGGGGAGTCGCTCTGTTCCCCAGCCCTTCTTGCTCCCCATCTTACCCACCCCATTTCCCCTCACCTGAAAGAGCTTCTCCCCATCCTGCTTATTTACACCCTACCCATCGTTGTGGGCCTTTGGTTGCCTAGGAGATCCATTCTGCATATCCTGCTATATGGTAGGGGCACTATTTATGGCCAATGCCAGAGTCTGGCCCTCCTGGACATTTTATGGGCTCTAAGATATTCTTAATTAAACTCACCTTTTTTCTTAAATGAACCAGAATGAACTCTACTGTTTGTAAACACTCTGTCTTGGTTACAAGGTGCTCTGGGCAGGATGGCTTAAACAGCAACTCATGGTTCTGGGGACTGAGAAGTCCAAGATTAGGGTGCTAGCTGAGTCAGCATCTGGGGAAGACTGGTTTTCTGATTTGTAGATTAGATGGCTAGTTTCTCTTTCTACACTCATAGGGAGTGGGTAGAAAAAGACCATGGCTCTCCCATCTTTATTATAAGGGCACTAATCCGCTTCAGGAGGGTCCCACCCCCATGACCTCATTACTTCCCAAAATGCCCACCTGCAAATACTATCCCACAGGGGATTAAGTTTCAACATATAACTTTTAGAAGGACACAGTCAACCAATTGTGCCATGCTTCAAGAGTGGCTGAAGAAATGACTTTGTGTCATGCTGTCCTGGGGAAACTTCAGGTTCTGCCATGTCCCCCACTTAACATTAGAGAGTCTGTTGCCTGAAAGTATCTGCAGTGCTTGGCCTCCTCTCCATGTTGGAAAATCTCCGAAGGTTACACTCTTATCTTTTCTTCTTTTTGTCTTGTTCACATCCTAGCTTTGTAGGCTTGCAGATCCCACCACTGGAAAGAGATTGAGAGTGTCTCGGCCAATTTGTTTGTTGTTTTAGATCAGAGCCTCTCATGAACTTGCAGTCAGTGTCTGTGGTTGGAGTCATCTTGAAAGCTCCTTCACCATCATGTCTGGGTCTTTTGAGTTGGGAAATTTGAATGGCTGGGCTCCCTCAGGTACCTCTCCCTGACCTCTCCAGCAGGTGGCTTCACAGTAGGCTCACTCCCACACAGTGACTTAGGATCCAAAAATACGCATCCTGAGCAGGCACCAAGCCTTGCCTTGGAGGTCACACAAGGTTGCCCCGCCACACTTTGCACTTCGACTAGTTAGAAGTGAGTCACGGAGGAGGAGGAGTCATGCATGGGAAAGGAACTGGGCATCACCTCTCTATGGAACGAGTGCAAAAAATATGGGGCAGGATTTTAAATTTCAAGGCCCAAAGTTCCAGAGGGTGAAGTGATTTTCCTCAAGTTACAAGGTCAGTGGTTTAGCAGGACCAGGATTAGCATAGAATACCCATTAGTTAGTTCACTGTCATCTTCATGACTACCATTGGAGATGGAGGGGAGGGAGGGAGGGGCATGGATAAGGAATTCTGATTTGGCAGATTTTCCTTAGGGTCTTACCTAATTTTTAAGTTATTACAAATCTTTTGGGGAAGGACTGAGAATTGCTAAAGAAATAAGCAGACAAAGACACTTTTAATGAATGACTGCTGGTAATATTGACAGTAATGTCCCTTTATGTTTGTAGAACATTCCGTACAGACACACATTGAGTAACTTGTCAAAGATCATACAGCAAATTAGGCCAGGAAAAAAAAAATCAAAACCAGAACCAAAGTGTCCTTTGTATTAGTCAGCTTTCTGTTGCTGTAATAAATACCTGAGATAAATCAACGAACAAAGAGAAAAGATTGTTTGGGCTCACAGTTTGGGAGGTTTCAGTCCATGTTGGTTTGGAACCATAACTTTAGGCCTCTGGGAAGGGGGCAGCACATCCCAAGGGCACATGTGGCATAACGAAATTGTTCACTTCATGGTCAGGATATGTGTGTGTGTGTGCACCAGAGAGAGAGAGAGAGAGAGAGAGAGAGAGAGGGAGGGAGGTGGGCAGACTGGGGTCCTATAATCCCCTTCACGGGCATGTTCCCGATAATCTAAAACCTTCTAAAACTAGATTCCACCTCTTAAAGGTTCCACCATCTCCCAACAGTTCCATGGTCTGGGGAATAAACCTTCAACACATGGGCCTTTGGGGTACACTTACATCCCAGCACAGCATCCTTATTCCTGATTCCTCTGTTCGGATGTGTTAGTATAACTTACTCCCTGGATCATTCATTTGCTCTAGGAGAATATTCCCATTTCATCTTTCAAACAGCAGTGCTGTTACCCAGGATTGGCTCCTGGGCAGGCGCAGCAGGGTGACCCAGTAGTGCAGCTTGACTCCAGCTGCTGCTGGGCCGAGCATGGCTTTGCCACTAGGAGGAACCACAGAAATCGTCGGGTGCAGCTTCCCCAGTTCACAGATGCAGAAGCTAAGGCAGGAGGGGCGATGGGATATTGCCTAAGTCTTTGATGGGTGGCATTCCAACCAGGGCTCTTCAAATAAAATCTAGTTTTGTTTTTTTCTCCTTGCCTGGCGTTCCTGTGTGTTTCTGAAATGAAAAGCAAACTGCTTTTTATTTTTATTTTTTGGGGGGTACTAGGGATTAAACTCAGGGGCACTCAACCACTGAGCCACATCCTCAGCCCTATTTTGTATTTTATTTAGAGACAGGGTCTCGCCGAGTTGCTTAGTACCTCGCTTTTGCTGAGGCTGGCTTTGAACTCGTGATCCTCTTGTCTCAGCCTCCTGAGCTGCTGGGATTACAGGTGTGTGCCACCGTGCCTGGCTCAAACTGTTTTTGAGAAAGTGGCTTAGATTTAATCACCCAATTGGTTTTCTCCCCACATAGGTCTATTACCTTAGGCAGCATCTCAAAACAGTCAACATACAATTATTGAGCACTGTCTATTTCCCCAGTGTTGTGCTAGATATGGATGATTTGGAATGTAAAATCCTGGTTTATATCAAGTGCAGAGTGCAGGTTTCTGGCTTCCAATCACTTTATGAAGTATCAAACCACACAGAGTGTGCCATTTGACCAAACACAGATCACATGGATGGCACCAAGTGGCCTAATTTCAAAGAACTCGCACCTTAACCAGCACTTTCTAGGAAAAACAAATAATTAACAGTAAGTAGTGTGCTTTTATTGAAACACACACACACACACGCACACACACACACACACAAGACGGCAGTGAACTTAAGCACTAGTGAGAAATCTGAAATGTGTGGGAGGTTTCTAATTAAAAATATTATTTCCTGAAAACTCAAATGGAATCTCCTTTTCTTGCTTCTCTTCTCCCCCCTCTGCCATAAAAACGAACTCTGCAAGAAATGTGAAATTTATTATGAGAACGAACAGGCTAACTTTCTAAACCTTCCAGTCTGCCCGAGGACACGTGGCAACGACAACTTGGAAAACACCTCTCTTTACACACGGATCCATTCACACGTGTCAGGCCCCGTCCATCATCTGGCCTGAGTTGAGCCTCAACAGAATCTGACAGCAGGGGGGAATGTCTGGTGAGTCAGAGCCACGTCGATTAAAATCACCGATTGGGTCTTCTGCTCCCACCACCAGACTAATCCACACTCCAGCTTTGTCTCTCATACATCCTCCACGGCTTTTCCCAGCCAAGGCTTCAATGACTCAAGTTCCACCATGTTCCCTGGAGGGGTTTTTACTGCAGCCAAATAGAACGAACTCACCATTTGGAATTTTTTGCTTTTTATTGAATCTAATTTTTCCTTTCCTTCGTTTCCTCCTGTCATGTTCTTGCCCGGATCCCTTCAGACCACCCACCGTGCCTGCTCCTCAAATGTGCAGAACACTAGTTCCCAACATTATTTGGTCTGTGACACACTTTCGAACTTCAGCCCTCAGAGCTGCAGCATCCAGACACTGGGTCCTGTCCCTTAGATCTTGATGCGTTCCAGGCTGGGCCATCTGTCTAACCACAACTTTGATCCTCTAACACACATGAACACCATCACACCTCTTTCTGCCAGGGTCCCACCGTTTCTACTCTCAAACCCACCGGGCTTTGTTTAGTACAGTGAAGTAGGAAAAATGCAGAATGTGGCAAAATGGGAAGAACATCTTCAAGATGCATGCAAAAGTCAGGCTGCCTCACTTGAGAATCACTGTCAAACAAGGATCTAAAGGAAGTGAAACTTCTAACTCATTTACTTTTTTTTTTCCCTTTTTTTATACCAGGGATTGAACTCAGGGTCACTTAACCACTGAGCCACATCCCCAGCCCCCTTTTTATGTTTTATTTAGAGACAAGGTCTTGCTGAGTTGCTTAGAACCTTGCTAAGTTGCTGAGGCTGGCTTTGAACTCACTATACTCCTGCCTCAGCCCCCTGAGCCGCTGGGATTACAGGATCATTACTTTTTCCCCCCTTAAGCAATTTTATTCTTTCTTGTTATTTATTTACTTATTGGTGCTGGGGATTGAACCCAGGACCTTGTGCATGCAAGGCAAGCACTCTACCAACTGAGCTATATCCCCAGCCCCAGTTTTATTCTTTCTTTAACCATTCTTGCTAACTCATTTTGAAATGCCATGATCATTTTCCAAGTCCTCCTTCAAAACCTTAAGTCAGAAGAAACCATGTCTAATTGTAGATGAACCAAATCCTTCAGATATTTAACTCAATCATAAAGTGGGAATAGTAGAAATTAGCCTCGTAATAATATTTGCCATTTACTGATAAATGTACCAAAATATACAACATCTCATTTAATCCCAAGAGTTAGTGTGTCCTCTGCCAGAAAAAGGAGACTGGGAGGTGCTAAATGGCTCGTGAAAGTCAGAGGCCTGGAATTTATGTTCGGAGGCCCTGGGCAGCCATCACTCTCCTGCTTTCTAAACTCAAGCATCTTAGAATGACCCAGGTGAAGGTCAAGTGGGAGGAGGTGGACAGGGACCGGACCTGCAGGGGCAGTTTGGCTTGCTGGCCTCCACCTGTGCTTCACCACCTCACACGTGGGAAAATGGGTGTCAGCCCTGTTTTCAGTTCCCAGTGACTGTTCCTAAATTTCCTGCTCGGGTCACTGTCATGGATGTCACAAGCCGGCATGGGTGGGTTCTAAGTCATCCGGAGCCCACAGTCAGTAATTAGGACTTCGCTGTGGGGAAGGGACAGACCTGGGTCTCCGAGGAATTGTGAGACACCCATGTTTGGGATTTGTTTCTGCTTCTAAAAACGATGGCCGTGGCTCATTGGTCACTGAGGCTGGCGCATTTATGGTGGTCATCCAGAGGGGACACCCCAGGGTCCTACTAGAAGAGCTCTGATGGTGGGCTGCTGCCCATGATAGTTCTTTTCAGAACTCTGTCATCTGTGCTATGATTCCCTAATCCACTCTATGGACACATTAATGTCCCTTCTCTCCCTTTCTCAGAGGGTGTTGCCACCAAATGACAGGAACCCACCCTGCTATTCTTTCTGCTTTTCCCTGAGGCGTGGGGCGTGATATCTCCCCACCAGCAGGTATGGCGCACCCCTGCAGCACAAGCTCCCCCTCAAGCCTGGCTCTGCGGCAGGTGTGGGAGGCCAGTTCCCAGGGGCTGCCCCGCCCCAGCACTCTCCCAGGCACCTGCTTCTCACACACCTTACCCTGAGCTTCCAAATCCACACCTCCCACCTTGGTGCCTACCAAGGCACACTGGCTTTGTACATCAGCCTCAGTTATTAGTTCTGGAAAGTTCTTTGCTGCTGTACATTTCCTCCCACCCATTCCATCTTTCCTCACTTTTTGAAACACATAGTGGACCTTCTCAGACTCTCTGTCATGGCATTAATCTCTTTTGTTTTCCTCTTTGTTACCTCTCTGGGCTACATTCTGGTTCTGTCCTCAGTCCTCAGAGTCTCAGTCTCTCTCTCTCTCTCTCTCTCTCTCTCTCTCTCTCTTGTACATTTTTCTGTTAAACACATCCACTGAGCTCTTAATTTCCACTTCATTTCTAGACTTCGAATTTCTAGAAGTTCTGTTTCATTCTTTTACAAATAGGCTTACACTTTTACTCACATCTTAAAGATGCTTTTCCATTGATTGAAAACAGTTAGAGTCTACATTTGATAATTCCCAAATCAGAAGTCTTTGCCAGTGAGTTCTGCTGTCACTTTTGCTCAATTTCCACATCGGTAAAATGGGAATAACATCAACTACTTTGTAAGTTCTTGTAAGGATTAGATGTTACAAAACACCTAGTTCAGAAGTTCCATTTCTACAGGGACGTGTTTAATAAGTAGCAGTCATGATCACTGATGTTATCACTATGAGAGAATCTTATCACAAACTTTCTCCAGGGCCAGAGTCAAAAAAAAAAAAAAAGAATAAGAATGAAAGAGAAAAAGATGAAGCTCGATGGAAACAGAGGGTCAGAATCTCTTTGCTCTCTCAATGACAGGCTGTTCCGTGAGGGACACTGTCCCCCTGTCTTCGACACACTTGTGGGTTCCAAGTTGGGTGCAGTGACATCAAGTCCAACTCAGCAGGAGGCATGGAAGCCAGGTTTCCTGGAGTCAGGAAAGAATGGCTGAGACACTGGGCAGGAGCTGCAGACCCTGAACAATCTGGGGACAGGAGAGGAGGAAGGAGACAGAGCAGAGCACCTGCCTCAGCGGTCAGCGCCCACCCAGATGCTGACAGCAGGGGTTGGCAGGGCAATGACAACCTGAGACGTAAAGGTGGGAGCAAAGACCAGGACAACTGATGGACTATGGGAGTGTGACCCAGTGGAGGCTGGTTGGTTTGCCAGCTACATTGGTGGCAGTGTGAGCCAGGCCTCTGCAGTCCATCTAGAAAGCCATCTGTGGGTCGTCTTTATCTTCTTTGTCCTGCAAGCCTTGAGCCCTTCAGTTTTTCTTGTCAACAGTCCCTTGATCTCTCCGGGACTGCCTCTCAGTCTGTTGATGCCACCTTCATGGACACCAGCCTGCACCCCATGAAGGGCTGTGTGAGGCCCCAGCCCAGGATCTGGGTCCCCACACGGTGCTACTCCCCCAGGCCAGACCTGCCTCTTCAAGAAGATGCTCAGCCCACTGGGGGGCAGTGACTATGTCTCCTGGGTCCCCTAGAGCCCTGGTACAGTCTGCTGGGACAAGAATCAGCCGCCCTGCTATCTGCCTGGCCCAGAAACCCCCGCTCTCCCAGCTCCTTCTCCCCTGGGGACTGCCTGGCAGGGGAAGCCCTCTCAGCCAGAGGCAGCCTGGCTGGGGTCCCTTTGTGCCTGGAGCGTCTCACTCACATGTCCCACCATGGTTTCTGGGAACTGGTCTATGGACAGTGTGTTTGCATCGCAGTCTCTTCTTGGCCTTCCTTACCTCCTCCTCCTCCTCTTTCTCTTTGATGGTCTGAGTCCAGGGATCCACATGTGGTTCGTTTTGGCATTGATTGTTTTTTTTTTTTTTCCTGGCCGGAGGGTTCCAGCTTCCAGGAAGGCTCTCCCAGCGGTGTGTGGGAGTCAGGCTGACCAGGGGGCCTGCCTGTGGTCAGGCTGTCTGCGCCCTACTCCTGGACACTGTTGGCTTTGACTCACCTCTTGTTCCAGAGTGAGTTATTCTTGCCTTGACCAGCCACACCATGTGGGAAGAAATTGTGGAGAATTCCACAGCTCCTAGTTAGCTCCAAGGACACTTCAAGGGGACTTAGGCGTGACATTGGCCGAGATCCCCTTATTTTACCAGGCCAGCCTCAGCTCCTGTCCCTTCTCTCCCCCTCCCCATGATTCTCCCACCTCTGGACCAGTGTGGGTAGAATAAGCAGAGGGACCTGAGACCCCTCCTGGGAGGCCAAGGGAAGGAGAAGACTGGACCCTGGGGGAGGGAAGCAAAGGACCAAGGTGCCATGGAGCCAGGAAGGGAGAGAGAGGCCTTTCCACAGCCCCGTGGGTTCCATGGGGGGAAGGTGACAAGATTCAATCAGACTGCCTGACTGCCAGTCACAAGGCTGGTCCATCCCCATTAGTGTCACAGTCTGTCATTACATGTTTTCCATCCCACATTTTATCCCCAAACACTGGGGGTCTCAACATGTTGTTGATCCCCAAACAACACAAAGTCCAACAGCTCTGACCTTTTCTGTCCTGACCTCGGTCTCCCACATGGTGCCTGATTTTCCCAGATGAGAAGGGATTTGAAATTGCACTTCTAGATCCCTTGACTATGTCCTTCCCCTTGGGGCTCCCCTCTGACCTCACACAGAGGGGTCTGAAGGATTCTCTTGAGGGTCCCTGTCCAGGCTCCAAGCTTGCTAATCCCACATGGCTAATTTCTTGAGTCAACCCTTAAATCTCAGGGTGCCTGACTATTTGGTGAAGCATTATTCCAGGTGTGCCTGAGAGGGTATTTCTGGACGAGATTATCATTGGAATTGAGAAACTGAGTAAAGCCATTGCCCTCCTTAATGGGAGTGGCCTTGTTCACTCAGTTGAAGGTCTGAATAGAACAGAAGGGCTGAGGAAGAGGCTCCTCATACCTGACTGCTTAGAACTGAGACATCAGCCTTCACTGATCTCTGGACTTGAACTGAAATCCTTCCGGGGTCTCCAGCCATATCACTTTTGTATTGAAACTTACATCAGTGGCTCTCCTGGGTCTCCAGTTTGATGACTGTCAATCTTGGAACCTGCCAGTCTGTAAAAGCACATGAGCTGATTTCTTCTAATAAACCATAATCTATTCTAAAATAAATATCCATGAGTCCACATCAACATAAGGAAATGATGGAATGAATAGATACTGGAGGAAAAGAGGCAAATCTGCAGAAAAACTCCAAATCATACAGACATTCCTTCCTGGAGGGACTTTGTCTCTCCCTCAGCTGACCATGGGCTGCATATGGTGACTGGCTCCCAAAGAGTGTAGAGGGGAGGGCTCACTGCAGTAGAGACACCTGGAAACCATGCCCAAGGCCTGATGATCAGGGTGGCTTCACCAGAGAGGTTGTGTTGATGGCTGGACCCCTTAGTGTGACACCATGAGAAGGGTATTTCACTTCTCTGTTGCCCCCCTAAGCCACCCTCCAGTCTAATCATGAGAAAACATCACATCCAGTTGCATGTGTGAGTGTGTGTGTGTGTGTGTGTGTGTGTGTGTATGTGTGCGTGAATCCGAGGTGCTCTACCATTTAGCTATACTCACATCCCTTCTTATTTTTTTTTTATTTTGTGACAGGATCTTGCTAAATTGCTGAGACTGACCTCCAACTTGCAATCCTCCTGCCTCAGCCTTCAATTAGCTAGGGTTACAGGCATATGCCACAGTTCCTAGCCAACTGGGGGCCATTTTGCCAAATATCTGGCCAGTCCCCTTCAAAAGTATCAAGGTCATCCAAACAAAGAAAGATGGAGAAACGGTCAAGGCTAGAAGAGCCACAGGAGACAGGATGACTAAATGAAATGTGATATTCTGGATGGGATCCTGGAACAGAAAAGAACATTAGTGAAAAATCTGGTGAAATCCAAAGTCTGGCTCTTACTTATAGTAATGTACCAACGTTTCTTCATCTAGACAATTGCACCACAGAAATGAAACACAATAGCATTAGGGGAAGCTGGGACTGGCTAACAGGCATACAGGAATGCCATACTACCTTTGCAGATTTTTGTTGAGCCTAAAATTATTCCAAAATGAAGAGTTCGTTTAAAAAGATAAGGTAGGCTAAACTAGAATCTTTCTTTTCTGTGTAGGTGTTGTATTACACAATCAGTGAAGGAATACAATCTCATTCCACAAGATTCAAATAAATGGACAGAACAGAATCTGGAACCTCCATCTCTTCTTATACCTCTGTCTTTCACACGCCACCTCAGAGCCAGTAATGGTCAGCAAGGCTCCAACCTGCGAACAATGTTCTAGAAATGCTGTACCAAGCCCCAGTGACTGAACTCAACCTTCATGATAACCCATGGAGACAGGCACTGCTAAATCCTTTCTACACATGGAGAAACGGAGGCACATGGAGATGCAGGAAGTTGGCCAGGTTAGGTAGAAAGTGGCCGAGCTGAAATAAGAAGCTCTGGCACCAGCATCTTGCTTTAACCACCCAGAGAGGAGGCAAGCACTTCTGTTGTTTGGGCACAACCCTTGCACACGCACTTGCATGCACTTGTGGGCGCATACACACGCCATTTTATTGGGATCAGCATCCACGTCGTGCTCCCCAGAAGATAGTTGGCAAGGTCCAGAGACATTTCTGGTTGTTACAGTTGGGAAGGGAGATGCTACTGGCATTGGGTGGGCAGAGGCCAGGGAAGCTCCCCAAACACCCAGGGCAGCCCTTAATAGCACAGAATTATCTAACTATAACTGTCAATAGTGCCGAGATTGAAAAACCCTGCTTATGGTATCCTGTGGCAAAACTAGAAGGTTCCTAAGGTCCTGCCAGCTCTGACACGCCGCAGGGACGTATCACTCAGGCCCTTCCCCTCTCTTCTCTCAGACCCAGCATTTCCCAGCTCTCTCTGCTCTGTCTTATTTCTGTCCCTTCCTGCCAGGCCCTCGAATCATGCTTGCGGCCCTTCATCTTAGCTCTCCTTTCACCCTGGAAGGACCTCATGTTTCCTCAGCTGAATTCCAAGTCCTTGGAGAACAACAACAGCATCCATTTCTGTGCCATCCTGAGGCCCCGCACGCTACTCCTGGGATTGAATCAGAAAATGACAAACTCCTGTTCCTGAAGAAGTCTGGCGGTTTAAGGCCGTATTTTATCCCAGGGGCTGTCAGGAGGCTTCACAGTGGAAACACATGGAGAACCCTAAGCGAACATGAACGTCCCCGCCCCGTCTCAGATGCCAACTCAGTCACAATTTCTGGGGTAAATTCTGCACACCTACATTGTTTAAAAGTTCCCTTGGTGAGTCTAGTGCTCAACCAGGGGGACGAACTTGGTGCAAGTCAGGCACCGCTGCAGACATGTCATGAGCATCTGCACTGATTCTTGCAGTTCTTAAGATGG
Source organism: Marmota marmota marmota (assembly GCF_001458135.2). NCBI lineage: Eukaryota > Metazoa > Chordata > Mammalia > Rodentia > Sciuridae > Marmota > Marmota marmota. Next base: position 12,045,971 of record NW_025999982.1, read on the forward strand.
TCCCTGGTGATAAATTCACACCGAAGGATGGGTCATGTCCAACGTTTATTTTCTAATCCAGGGCTTCTTTTGCTGTAATGTGCTCATGAATCACCTGAGATTGTGTTAAAAATGTAGATTTGGAGCCAGGTGTGGTGGCCATGTCTATAATCCCAGCGGCTCCCGAGGCTGAGACAGGAGGATCAGAGTTCAATGCCAGCCTCAGCAAAAGTGAGGTGCTAAGCAACTCAGTGAGACCCTGTCTCTAAATAAAATAAAAAATAGGGCTGAGAATGTGGCTCAGTGGTTGAGTGCCCCTGAGTTCAATCCCAAGTACCCTCCCCAAAAATGCAGATTTAGATTCAGTATTTCTAGAGCAGGACTGGAAACCCTGCTTTCTCACAAATTTCTGGGAGATGCTGGTGCCACTGGTCCGGGGACCACACTTTGAGCAGCAAGACTTGAAATCCTGTTTCAGTTGCTAGAGGCTTTCGGGCTGTTTCCCACGCTGAAGCTCTGAAACGTTTGCCCTTTAGTCAAGCATCCAGTCACCTTCTTGGAAAACAGCTCAAGTACCTCTGAACTGAAACAAAAATGGCAAATGTTTACTGGAAGTAATAAACAAAAAACTCCAAGCAATAAGGCAGAGGTGTGTGAGAACCCCCACAGCTTGAAAATGTACAACCAAACCCCGGGAACTTGAGGGCCCCTTGCAGTTTTAACAGTCCTGATTTGATGTCCATTAGAATGTCAGCTAAGATCCATCAAGGGCGCAATTTCCTCCCACAGACCTGGGACCTCATTTTTGCAGCTCCAGCCACGCTCTGTTCTCCATCAGTGGGATTTACGCATATGGAACCGAGTGTGGAATTGGGCCCATTACATTTAACTTCCTATATCTGACATATTTAATACCTACTTTTCAAATAAATGAAATCCCTGTTTAGTACTGGCCTGGAAGGTGCGATCAGTTAAGGGATTTTTCATGGGCAGTTCTGCCCGCCCAGGGCAGCTCTGTCCAAACTCAGCAGACTCTCAAAGAGGGTGCAGCGACCAGGGTCTCCCAGAAATTGTGGGACAAGGTTATAGAACAACTTTTACAATCAATGGACAATTGCATTGTCAAAAAGACTCTCTAAAAGAACCGCTTTGTGCATAGAGCTACAATCACACCTAGAAATGTATGTGTCTCAGAATTGAGGTGGGAGAAGCTTCCAGAAGGCACTGGATCTAAGCACCTACTTTCATTGTGCCACTCTGGAGGGACTCATGAATCTTGAGTTTGGAAAGTAAAGTGGCCCACGGCAAGGTTGACAGTCTTACACACTCCACTTTTATGGGTCAGGTACGTGGTTGTGTGTCAGGGTAGACACTCCAGAGGGCTCCAGGGCTGGGCTAGGCTGGAGCCCCAGAAACCTGAGCTTTCTGGGAAGAAAAGGGGGCCTCCCCATGCCCTGACCCTACCCCCAAGCGCTCATTAGCAGGAGTTTCTATGCATAGGGGCTCTTGGTTTGGGCTAATGGGGAAGTGGTATGTACATGAGTCAAGGGGTAACTACAGAGGGGACAGTGTGTGTTTTCCTAGTCTCAATGGAGAGAGAGAGGAAGAAGCCCTTTTCCAAGACCTGCTCGGAGTTTCCGACTCCCAAGCACTGCTGCTGTGTGGCCCTGTGGCAAGGATGGCAGTGGGAGTCAGCCATTCTCCTCTCTTGCTTACATAGTCAAGACTCTCTGGCTTGTCCTGTCCTCAGTCTCAGAGCCAGTGTCTGGGCCCAGGGGAGGCAAGCGCTGGTGGGAGTTCCACCTGAGCACGCAGAGGGGCTATGTGCACACAGAATTCCACCCTCTGTCGAGGTTGTTACCCTCCCAAGCCCTGCACTACCCACCAGAGCTCCCAAGAGCAGAATATTTAGAAAAGTAGCCAAGGGAAACTGGAGAAAGAGTCAGAGTTGCTATTGTTGAGTTTGGTTTTTTTTGATAAATGTCTTCAAAATCTCAGTTCAAATTCAGGGCTCAGCTTATCTGTCAGTCAGGCTGGCTCTCACACCCTCACTCGGGCTCTGCTGAGCCCTAACCAAGGGGATGTCAGCATTTAGGGCTGTCCCTGTGCAGCAGAGCCCTCCGAGCAGCGGAGGCTGGAGGACAGAGTGCAGCAGGGCTTCCCTGCGCGCCCGGCCCTCCTCCGCCGACACAATAACAAACAGCCCTGTGAAAAGCACTTACATTTATGAACTGTTTATAAATTTACTGACATTGATTTATGACCTTGGCTGGACCTGATGTTAGTCTCTTTAGGGGTATTTCTTTCTTTCTTTCTTTTAAGTGTTAATGTTACGGTTCACATTCTCAATATAGCCACATGCCAGGAACCACCCCTGGAAGACAGCTGGGAGCCCCACCAATGACCCATGGGCAGGAATGGAGATTTGATTTATGCCTGGGGCTGAGGCCCACGGGAAAAGGCGATTCTGGTTGGTTCAGGGACAGGCTGTTGCTCCAAAAGGAGACCCCGAAGAGATCATCAGCTCCAAAAGGCAGAGGGGAGGAGCAGGAAGAGGACAGATAGGATTTGCAGCTGTATGGCCCTCACTGTCCCCTGGCCCAGTGGCTGCTGCAAGTCCTCATGGGGCAGTGTTCCTGAACTTCCGGAGTGAGCCTCTGTCACAGTGGTGTTCATCAGGGAGGGGGAGATGGACTGTGTGGAGTCTGCCCATGTGGGGTGCCTGGTCCTGGGGAACTTTCCTAGCCCGTAGTCAGCAGTGGTTTTCTTCATAACTTACTAACCAGTTTTATACAAGGTCTGGAATGGAAAGTTGCCACTGGCCTCTCTGAAAAAGGTGTAGCCAGTGTCACCACACTGCGTCCAGATTTTCCTTGGCTATGCAAACACTATGGAAGAAATTAGAGGCCAACAAGAAGGGACAGTCCCCCCCCCAACCCCACAATTCTTCTAGCCTGTCCATACATACCAAGAAATAAACTTTCATTGTGCTACTAACTTTATTTTTTTCTGTCTCCTTACATCTGCTAAGAAAGAAGGTAGTCACATTTATTGGATGCCTTTGGTTGTCAAGCTGGGCAGGACTTCTGTCATGTCACATCTCACATAATCCCCTGAAGTGGGTACGGTTATCCCTATTTACAGTCAAAGAAACTGAGGCTCACAGAGGTTAAAGTAACTTGCCCACCATCAAACAGTTAGCAATTGGATGGGATAAGGCTCCTAACTAGTTCATTATCCACATCTCCTACTATCTACCTACCTATGGATCCTTCACCTATATAAAAAATAATCCCCTGAAATACTGAGGACCCCTGCCAGCTCCCTGTGAAAGCACAACACAGCGTGACCTTGGACGTGACTGTCAAGCTGACTTAATGGGGACAGACCCCACCTCTCACCACAGAGCCTACCCACCTTCCCAGGTATAAAACAAGAACATGGAAAACAAAGTCCAAGCAAACCCCCAGTGCTCTTCTGGTCGTCCGAATCCACCGGCAGTGTTCCCTGTGAACACCAGGTGGCGCCCGAGTCGGGCTGAAGACTGAGTCGCACGTGGGCTGATGTCTGTAGGGAAACTGCGTCCACAGACGGTCAACTAGGGTGGGGAAGGCAAGAGAGGTGTCCCAGCTGAGGTCAGGTGGCATGTGGCTGGGAGCCCAGGTGGGTGCGCCTCATCTCCATGTGAGCCAGCGGTGGCGCGCCTGCTGTCCACTGCAGTGATAGTGACCATCAGAGGCTGTGCGCACAGGGCGGAGGACAGGATCTACAGGAAGGTTCCTGCAGCTCAGCCCGGGGCTGGCTTCCCAGAGTCCCTGGAGAGGCGCCGGCACCAGCCCGCACCAGCTCTGTGGCTTCACCTAGTGGGGTGCCCACGTGGACACCGCCAATGAATCTGGTTAGGAAGGATCTTCCTTGGACCCCAGTTTCTATTCCTAGTGGGGAAAAGGAGTCTCTGATGCCAGGCTGCCCCTCAAAACCAGTCCCTGCTGTCCAGGATCCTGTCTTCTGTGGTGGACCCAGCCTCCATTCTTGCTTTCATTGTGGTAGAAACTTTGAGCAGGTCACAGACATGACAGAAACCTCGCCATATAACTTTAGTGGGAAAAGGCATGACTTGGTGCATCAGGGTCCCCCCACCCCTCACCCTGACTTCTTGATTACCAGGACCATCTCCGTCCTTCCGGGACATGCCTGTTTCAGACATTCCAGTTTTTCTCAGAAATCATTACAGATCATGTGGAGAAGCCAACATCCCACATGGCATCTCCCAAACAGATGCCCCCAGCCACACGTGGGACAGGCCTTGTCAGACCAAATATTCTGGGGTCTGGCTTAGATCATAAGGTCAGCTGGGTTGCATCTCATCTCCCATGCTGTGTCACCTACCACCTGAGATTTGGGGAATGGGAGTTACCTCCCTCCCCCTTTACATGTCCTGGATTCCAGAGTCAAAACTTTTCAGTCCCACAGACAGAGACCAGCTTCATCCAGAAGCTCATTAATTACATGGCTAAGGGAAGGAAGGGGGGGGGGACCTCATAAAAATGTTCATTTAAAGTTAATTGCTGCCCGTGCTGTTACTAATTGAAGTAGCTCCGTTGGTTTTCACTTATGTACCTATGTGTGTTTAAGATGGGATATGGCACAGTATAAAGTAAGCCACATCACAACCTAACGATCTGGAAAATTTCAGTTTAATAAACAAAGCTGGCTTTAAGTTATGCAGGAGAAGCTCATTCGCCCGTGTGTGTGCACACCACACACACACACACACACACACACACACAGCCCAAGCGCCAGGATCGCAGCCCTTGTGTTCCTGTCTTTTCCTCCATAGTTCAAATTAAACACAGTCTCAGTCTCTTGCTCTTTCTTTTATTAAATTTATTTTTAACAGCACCTTAAAAAAAAAATAAACACACCCTCTGTGCCACTCCTATGCCAGGTGCAGCCAGGGGCAAATTTTTACAGCTGAATTACATGACCTGAAAAATACGGAGCACATAATGAGGACATTGAGAGGCTCCCATCCCTAGTGCCGGCCAAGACTGGTGTAATAACATTCCTGGAGAGAGCAGTAGCCCCTGCAGCAGCAGAGGACGGGCTGGAGCCCTTACTCAGCATGAGGAATTATATATATCTTGGAACTCTTTCCAGAACCTAAACATTATTGCTAAGAAAGGGATAACAGTGTGAGGGGCCATTGCTGGCCAGCCAGGCTCCCACACTGCCGCGTATGGGAGCCTCCTCCCAAGGCTACAAGGAACAGTCCAGATCCAGTTCTGCCTAGGACCGGGTAAGGACAGAGCTGCAGGCCCTGGAGCCCAGAACCCTTTGGCCTTGGAGTGGGATGGACGTCACTGTCATAGCTCACTAGGCCTCATGCCCTGGTGATGTGGGGCTCAGACCAGAGCCCCTCAACCTCAGCCATCTGCAGCCTCCTCAGAAGCCAGGAGGGAAGGCAAAGCCATTGGCCTGCAGGAATCAGGGCAACAAAAATGGTCCCAGAGGGTGGCCCATGCTGGACAATGATTTTTTAAACATAAAATTCACAGAACATAGAATTAACCATTAACCATTCATTTTAGAGTGAACGATTCGGTGGCATTTAGCACATTCATAATGTTGTGCAACCACCACCTCCGTCTGGTTCCAAAACATTTTCATCACCCCAAAAGGAAACCGCAGTCATCCGGCAGTTGCTGCTACCCTTACCCCCAGCCCCTGGCAACTGCCAGTCTGCTTTACGTCTCTATGGATTTATCCATTCTGGATGTTTCATACAACAAGATATACACAAAAGACCAATTTTAAAAATGTTTTTATTGATGTATAATATGCATGAAGCACACAAATCCTAACTGAACAACTTGTCAAATTTTCATAAATAGATCACCCAAGTATTCAGAACCCAAATCAAGAAACAGCATTACCAACACCCAGAACCCCCTCGTACTGCCTTCCAGACTATTCTCCAAAGAGAATCACTCTCTTGACTTCTATATCCTGGATCATGTTTATGTGGTCTCCTACTCCGAGTATGGTTGCAGTTTGTTCATTTCATTGCAGTATAGTATTCCACCATATGACTATACCACAATTTACATAACCATTGACTATTGAGGGGTATTTAGGTAGGGTATTTTCAGATTTCTAAGATGTTGATTTTTATTTGACATGCAAGTCCAATGGACCTGTTGAGTAGATTTCTCAGACAATAGTAAGAAAATGGGCCTGGCAGTGGGCAGGGTCTGAAGGATGGGATGCTTGGTGGCCTTGGGGACTGCTTGAGGTGTTTGTTATAAAAGTGGGCTCTCCCAGGGCTCACAGTCCAGGGACTGTGCTCCAGCTTGCATTAAAACCTGGCCACTGGGAGGGGAGGATCCGCCTTCAGACCACACTCCATTGAGCTGTGGTCAGACCCAAGAGAGAGACACAGGAGATCTCTAATACACCCCTTCACAGTTTGGCTGAGGCACATTCTGGATTCTTTTTAATTAAGAATTAATTAAGATCAAAATTGTTATTTCCTTTCACCCAGAGTGAACAGGATCTTTTCCCGAGACACGGTCTTGCAATCTCCCATTACCCAGGCCCTTGCAGAAAGCAGACTTTCAATTTGCAGAATCTGCCTTGGCCAGTCCTATTTCTTCAGTGACGGTTTGGGGTAGTGGCTTTGAAAGCAGGTAAAAGATCCAGCTGATAGAAACACACACAGACACCCTGACTTATCCCCCATGTGTACATAGTTAAGATCAGGGGCTCCCTGATCTCTGGGCAAATGGGTAGAACACTCACGCACCAGTGAACTTCATCCAGGGATCTCCTTTGTGGGGAGAAAATGTGGGTCTCTCAAGCTTAATGTCCTTTTCCACCACTGGATGCTGTTAGGACGGCCTCACCACCTAACACCCTGGGATGCTGCCTCACTGGGAGAATGGGTAGAGAAAAGAGCCCAGGGCAAAGGAAACAGAGAAGAGGGCGTGCTTACCACCCCTGAGAGCAGAGGAGCACCCACAACAGGACCCACCTTCTGGGGGACCTGGCCTCTTCTGGCTGCTTTGTTTGCTCAGCTCATCCTTCAAGCTTTAACTCAAGATCCCTATTCTTGGGAAACCTGTTCCAACTGCCCGCTTCATGTCACCAACCCCAGCTTCTGCAGCCTGGTTGCTGAACATCCCAAGTCACTCATTGGCCCTGCACTGGTGATGGTCTTTCCTCTCAAACTCTTCCCTCCCAGCCAAATCATGAGCCCCTTCAGTTGTGGGAGGAAGGAGATGAGTGGAGCATGCCTTCTGCCCAAATTTCAGCTCTTGTGACATCACTCAGCCCTGGCAGTTTCTTCACGACCTTTTGGTTAATGACAACAATGATGTGAACTGATTGTGTGCCAGGGTTTTCTCCTTATTGACGTATTTGTGATCAGGGCTTTTTGTACTCACAGGATTCTGGGATATCCAAGGCCAGAGGGGATAAGTAGCTTTGAGGCAAGCATCCGTTCCCTCTCGTGGATCCTGGGTGCCTGGAATCCTCCTTTGAGGCGACCCAGCATGTCTGGGCTGGGTGGGGAAAAGGGTGCTTAGATCAATTAGCAATGTCTGCCATGGTCAGGGAGCAGGAAGGAGTGGCGAGTGAGCCGCAAATTTGCCACGCTTGATCTCATCCAACTGCTTCATCTCGCAGTGGAAGAGACTGAGGTGCAGGGACGGGAAGTGACTTTATCCAAGGAAAATCAATTTCCTAAAAGGGCTTTGCGCTCTGGGCGATGAGCTAACGCGTTGGCACCGCTCACTTGTGGCTGTCATGAGCGTGGTCTCCATAAGACCATCTTCCGCTTCCCTTTGAGGTGGTGGATTTTGACATGGGAAGACACATTAGGAAAAGGCATGACTCAGATCTTCTGAAGCCGCTAAAGAGCATATTAAGCCATCAACAGCTTTTTTTGATTTTTTCGTTTTCTTGCAGTAGTTCAACAGGGTTTCCCCCGCTTTTGAATGTAAGCAGACTCTCCCCCTTTGTAGCCAGCCAAGTGTCCCCCCCCCATAAATCTGTTAGAGTAGGGAGGCTTTTATGACTTCACAACTGAAAGGACCGAAGAAAAGCAACTGGATGTCATAAGAATTCGTGCCGCTCTTCCTGAGATCAGTCCCCAAGGTTTGAGCTGGGACTTTGCTCTCTTCATTCCTTGAAATTGGCCATGCCCTGTCGCATTGAGTATTCTTAGCGCTGACTTCCTTCTGAATGGCTTTCACGTTCGTGGTTTAAACATCTCTAGCCCCAGCTAGACAGCAAACTCCTCTAGGCAGTGACTTACGTCTTACCCCATATCTCTCACACCCAGCAGACGACCTTGAACTCTGCCCATGTGCTCGCTCCTTCCTTCAATCCCGGATGCTTGCATGCCAAAGCCATTTGTGGCATGCCTGGCCTCCACTGCCAGAACTCATTACGGAGAGAGCTGCTTGGGCAAGATGGGTCATGCAGATAACATTCACAATTAAAATTCTCAAGGAGCCAAGGCTCCACCAAATGTGACTTTTCTTTGCACAGCTTGAGCTCCTTAAGGTGGTAAATGCCGCGGACATGGGGTTCCAGAGGGATCTGATTAAAGGGCAGATTTGGAAAAGGTGATGAGAACATGACAGCGGTTCCTTGAGGAGAAAAAAAAAATGTCTCCAGCTTCAAAATCCTATTATTTCCCTCCTTTTATTCTTTTTTTCCCTTTTACATATTTTATGTGAAAATTGTCAAATAGACATAAAAAAAACAGAGGCTAGGAATAATGAGCCCCACACATCAGCCACCTCTCATGATCGTTTCATTCACATATTTCAGTGTATAGCTCTGAAATGTAAGGGAATTTGACAAGGGTACTCATGATGTCATTACGCATCTGAAAATTTACAATTCTTTAATAGCATCAAATATATAGCCCTGTAATTATCTCCTACATGTTCCTGTTTTCATTTTTGAACACTTTGTTTCTGTATCCAAATAAGGTATAGCAGGAGTTCTTAGCTTGGAGCTATTTTGCTCCCAAGAGGGGGCATGACAATGTCTGGGGACAGTTTTGGTTGTCACACTGGGTGGAGTGCTGGAGGCATCTAGGTGGAGACTAGTGGGGATTCTGCTGAACTTCAGCACAGCCTCCTGACCTTCCAAAACAACAAAGAATCACCCAGCCCCGAGGGCAAGAGTGTGCAGGTCAAGAAACCCTGGTCCATAGGTTGCCTCCTTCTCTCTTTTTCTGGCAAATTATTCCTCGAGGCAATCAGAGTCCGTGGGGTCCTGGGGTCCTGCTGCTGCGGGGTCTGGCGGTCTGCTCTTTGCAGGTCAATGGTGCAATCACCCATCTTCCTGGAGCCAAATCAGCTAGATGATTGGCTTTCCCGTGTCTTTCTCAAGGTGGACCCTGTGCACTGACCTGCCCCAGAGACAGATCACGGCTACAGGCAATGCTGCCACGCGCCCACAGGGTGAGAGGAGAGGTGCCTTGGGGCCCCGACTCCATGCTGGCTGCCCCATCTGGCCTCCCCGTGCAGCCTTCTTCCAAGTGGGCCAGTCCTCCTCCAGCTTAAGCAAAACATCTATCCTTTCTGTGGTTTTAATTTGACACTAAGAAACTTGACATTTACACAGATGCAAGCTTTCAAAGCAGGCTCCAGGAATTCAAGTTATTCTTAATCAAATGAGCCCTTGAAACAATCCGGAAGTGCTCCCTGCTGCAGCTGACACTGAAGTAGCTCCGGCACCTCACACAGCAGCCCCCACCGCTGGTCCAAAAGCCAGACGCCTGTCACCCAACAGTTCACAGAGCCACAGACACAAAAGTAGGGAACAAGACTCCTGCCCCATGGGGAAAACAGCTCAGAGCCCTGCAATTTAATTTGTAAGATAGGTGAGGCCCTTGCCCAGTAACTGCTTAAAGTGAGGCATGCCGTCAGCAGCAAGAGGTGAGAATTGACAGCAGAGCCAACAGAGGGACTATTTAAAGTCCCCGTGGTTTGGGCCTAAGTAGGGTGGCGATGAATAGCCTCACTCAGCCTGCAGCTCCTGGGGTGGTAATTACCATCCCTGTCACCAGAGGTGAAGACACTAGATTGTCAAGAGCAAGAAGGAGCAAGGAAAGAGCCATAGAGCCTCAAGGATGGACAGCGGCTGCTCATTGCCACTGCTCCGGATGCTGGGAGTCTGGGGGTCAGAGACAGGCCCAGCCTTGGAGACAGTTATGTGGGCAAACAGGAAGGATTTGGGGTAATGAGTTCCATGGAAAAGGGAGCACAGAGCAGGTAGATCTAATGCAGTCCAGGAAGGCTTCCCAGAGGAGGTGACAACTGGATTGAGCCCAAGAGAAACCGAAACTAGCCAAGAAAGGGGACAAAAGACCTGCCTGCTTTGGCCTGCCAGGGGGTGGCCTGGAGTGCAGAGCACAGGGGCCTGGCAGGCGGGTGGCAGGCAGTGCTGGGCGAGGATGCTCCGAGCGACCGAGCGACCGAGCGACCGTCAAGCACTCACACTGTTCTCAGAGCACAGGGAATTCTGAAGATCTTCAGTAGGGGAGGCACAGGGGATTTACATTTTGGAAAAGTTTTTCTAACCAAAAGCATCAGGAAAGAAAAGGTGAGAAGAGGGTCCTGGGAGGTGGCGGTGGCATGGCAGAGCCAGGATGACTTAGGGACTGTCAGTGACTCTGGCAAGCAAGGCAGAAGGCATGAGGACAGCACAAAGAGTAAGGGAAGGGACGGTGGGCTTACCTCATTTCACCCTCCCACATCCCCAGAAGGCAAGGCCAACTTTCTGTATGGGGACAATCCTGGCACTCTCAAGACCTCAGATAGCTGGGCATGGTGGCACGTGCCTGTAATCTCAGTGGCTCAGGAGGCTGAGGCAGGAGGATCACAAGTTCAAAGCCAGCCTCAGCAACTTAGCAAGGCCCTAAGCAACTCAGTGTCCCCGAGTTCAATTCCCAGTACCAGGAAAAAAAAAAAAGATCTCAGCAAATGATGCCCTCTGGCTCTGACACTCAGTGCCAAGCCTGTTCCAGGCTGGCAGGGCCGGCCTGCATTTTACTCCATTTTACATATTCAATTGAAGTATACGCTCTTTTTTAAAATTTCTTTTCAGTACTATGGATCGAAACCAGGGCCTCGTACTCTGCCCCTGAGCTATACCCTCAACTCCAATATATGCACTTTTTAGGAAGAATTCTATAGAACCATTCAAATAATAAAGAGTGTATTCCCTGGGGAGAACCAGATAACATGGGGTCTGGGTCCCATTGTTGAGTGGGGACTAGAAAGCTTGCACTCCAGCCACTAGACACATGGGCTCCCCAAAAGGCCCTGTCAGTCCTAGGGGGTGCCAGGGCAGGGCAGGGGTCTCCTGGAAGGGCTGTATCTCACCTGGGGACTCGTGGGAAAGTGATAAGTCTTTGTGAAAGGACAGTGTGTGTGGCCTTTGTGAAGAGCTCTGAGCAGGCCCGTCTGCCACAGACCAGGGGCTCTGAACCAAAGCCAAGGACAGCAGATCCACCAGCTAGCAGCATTTATTTACTTAAGTATGATGGTCTCCACAGGAAGAGGGGAGTGGTATGTTTCAGGCTCTTTCTCTCTCTCTCTCTCTCTCTCTCTCTCACACACACACACACACACACACACATCCAGGCACACACACAGTTTTTTAAATGTAAAGAGCAAAGGGAAAAAATGTCTACTTGCACATCTGGCTCATTCTTTAAATAGCTCATTCCAATAGCTCCTTTTCTTAATTCATGTTTCTACCTTTTTCTTCCAATAGTCCTGCAGAAGGAAAGGGGGTGGGTGCTGAGGTCTTGCAAGGATTCGGCAATGGCTTTGGTATGCTGCTGCCTACACAGCAGTATTTAACCCAATTACAGGATAATAAGGGCTCAGACAAATTATCTGCAAATAGATATGTCTATATGTAAACCCTTGTATTTGGAACATGCATGTGGAGCCAAAGAAAAGTTATGCACTTAGCCAGAGAGGGATTCAGCTCACAGCTCCCCGGGACCAGCCCGGTGTGTGGAGATACTTGAGTTAGGCAAAAAAGAAATCCCAGGTACCGCCGAGAGGGCCCTGCCCTGAAGCCACCTAGATGAGAAGTTTGGCACAAGGTGGGGAAGCCCTGCTCCAAGACCCCATCTGGGTTCTGTGCCCACCCTGTGACCCAGGACACACAGAGTGGGTAGCCCAGTGTGGCCCTCACCTGGGCTGCACAGCCACTCTCCTCCCCCTCCTTAACAGAGAACAAGGACAGACATCTAGAGAAATGCCCACAGGCAGGTCCAAATGGAATCACTGCAAGCCATTAGCAAGGGCGATGGGCTGGGCTGGGAGTGAGTGGGAGCAAACGGATAAATTGCAAAGTAACCAAAGCTTTTATGCATTTGAGGTTTCCAAACCATCAATCAGCCCTCCAAGAGCTCCCGAGCTCATCAGGCCTCACGCTTTCACTGTACAGCAGAGCAGAAACAGGTCCCCAGAGGAGGAGCCTGGATTACAGACAGGGAAAGCAGATACCGAAAGAACCCTGTGCCCTGTCCCCAACACAGGCCCTTTTCAGGAGCAGCACCGCCATGACTTGGGGACTAAGAGGCTGTTCTCAGCAACATCACTCTTCTCTGAGAACACACCATTTAAAAAGAAACTGAATATCTCAGCTACTTGGGAGGCTGAGGCAGGAGGATTGCCAATTAAAGGTCAGAGTAGGCAATTTAGTGAGACTGTCTCAAATAGAAATGGGGACCCAGGAGCATAGCTTAGAGGTAGAGCACTCCTGGGTTCAATCCTCAGAGCTGCGGGGGGGGGGGGGGGGGGTGAGGGCGGGCAGGGCGTGAAGGAAGGAAGGAATGGGAGATAGGTAGGTATTGAGGGTTCATTTTCCTTTTTATCCCTAACGAATTTATACCCTT
>NW_025999982.1:12058911-12187017 GCF_001458135.2 Marmota marmota marmota
CTTACCTACATCATTGTCTCTTTTTTCTTCTTCATTTTTTTTTTTTTGTACCAGGGATTGAACTCAGGGGCACTCAACCACTGAGCCACATCCCCAGCCCTATTTTGCATTTTATTTAGAGACGGGGTCTCACTGAGTTGCTTAGCACCTTGCTTTTGCTGAGGCTGGTTTTGAACTCTCGATCCTCCTACCTCAGCCTCCCAAGCCACTGGGAATACCGGCGTGTGCCACTGTACCCCACCAAAATTTTAAAAATGCAACTTACATGCGTAATAAAAGTGTCTATCACATAATGCAAAAATCCCTTCATTATTACTGTGATGGCATGCATGCATGCACACCCATGCAAGTGTGATGGGGACTGCGCTGGGTGTGGGTCTGGATGAGACCATGTGAGTCTGTGTGGCAGTGGCCCCTTCCACCCAGCATCAAGATCCCTCCTGCCCAGTGCTAGGACGTGTTACCCGTTGTGTTGATTTAACAGTGTGCACATTCCTCTATGTGCCCATGGTTGCTTGCCCAGCTACAGCTTTACCTACTCTGATGTGTTCTGTTGCACCTTAAAAACTGTTTTCTTTAAACAGGGTATTTGCTATTTATGTGGGGGCCATTGAAACCCGCCCACATGTGAGCCCTGGAAAGTAGTTCTGATTCTCGGGAAGAGGAGGTGTACCAACTTCCACAGCCTTCTGGGTGGTTGTGAAGAGAGGGCTTCTTGGTGAAGCTTATTAAAGACCCCTTGATAATCTCCTCTGTCATTTCCAGGGACGCCCTAAATTAGTCCGCACACCTGCAAGGCCTTGAGGCGGGGTGCATCAGGGCCTGGGGGGATGAGCCCCGATGCCCACCTCAAAAGTCCCCCATCCGAAGCCAATCCCAAAGAACCAAAGACTGAACATTTTCTCTGACATGCAGATGCTGATTCTCAGTAAGGAGGGAGGCTAGGGAAGAACAGAAGTACTTTGGATTAGACAGAGGGGAGTGAAGGGAGGGGAGGGGGCCTGGGGGTTGTAGGACCGTAGGATGAATCCAACATTACTACCCTATGTGCATATATGATTCCAAGACCTGTGTAACTCTGCATCATGTACAACCCGGTAAATGAGAAATTACACTCCATTTATGTATGACGTGTTGAAATGCATGCTACTGTCATGTATAATTTACAAATAAAAAAATTTTTAAAAGAGAGAAATAGATAAACCACAACAACAAAAAATCCCCCATCCAAACTCTCAAAAAATGCTTCCAGTCCAGCCAGGCCTCCTCCTGTGGCTTCTACCACCTGTTTCCAGTACCAAGGTTGTTAATTGATTTCAGTGTTCAAAGGACAGCAGAGCAGAACAGGGAGCAGGGCGGGAGGGCGGAGGCCCTGCCACTGGGTTTTTAGACAGGAGGCCTGGCTTTCGTCGACACGAGGAGGTACCCAGGTGTTTTTAGGCAGCCTTCAGTGCAGGCCTGGCTGGCTGGAGTGGATTTCAAACTCTCTGTTTGCCAAACTACACTTTCAAGAGGTGTCAGATATCGAGAAACCTCTTTCCCCAAGCCAAAGCAAGCATCTGGGGCCCGGAGAGGTGCAGAACGGGCTGGGAGAAGATGCTGGTTCACAAAAAGGAAAAAGCCAAAGCAGAAAGAAAAGCCCCTTCACATAGTGTTCCAAGCCGGCTGTTGCTTTTTTAAAATAATTGGTTAAGCCATGCAGGGAGGCAGGTAAGTCTGCTCTGCGTTGCAAAGCAGCAAGGCAGAGGCTGATCTGTTCTGTGGGAGTTTTATTTATAAGTCAAGGAGAGCGGCTGTGTCTCTGTGACCTGAGGCCACCTAAAGGAAACCCAGAGGGGGAGAAGTGGCAAGAAAAGGTGTGAGGCTCCCGGCAGGTTGGGAGGAAAGAGTGGGGGGCAAGCTCCCTGCTCCAGTTCCCAGGCCCCTCACCAGGACAAGGGGACATGGCTGGAGGAGTTCAGGGACCCCAGGCTGTCATTCTCCCAGCCACTGCTCAGGGCCTCAGTTCTTAAGTTGCTTCGTTGCCTGCTGCCCCCACTATGGGTTCAGAATTCTTCTCTCTAATCACTCATGAAAGCATAAAATTAAGACATTCTGGGAAGCCAAAGGAATCTGGTTTAAAATGTGTGTTTGGGGAACGGAAGGCATTAAAAGAATGCTTGTGTCTGGACTATTCTGTTGTTTTCGTCCCATTCTCTCTTCAAATTAATGAATGAGTCACGCTAGTCTCTAGGCCTGTAAGGGCCTCTGTGGGGGAGGCGAGGGAGGGCCGGGCTCTGACAATCTCATTTTCTCTGGCTGTTTGGACTCTTCAACCCATGGCTGCTTTTCTCTTTCCCTTTCTATCTATCTCCAGAGAAAAGATCTTTCTTGTTAACAAGCTGCTTACTTGGAGACACCCCACCCCCACCCCTGTCATGGGGACCCTCCAGGGCTGGACCCCACACCTGGAACAGTCAAGTCCCAGGCTAAGCAGGACAGCTCTCCTGGGCTCTGGACAGAGTAAACCTGGAGGGCCGCCCACCGGGCACCTTGCTGGGATGTCTAGTGGAGCCCCGACTTCTCTCCACATCCCTGATTCATGCCTGTGCCTGCCTGTGATCAGAACCCTCAACCCAGGGCACCCCTCAGTGATGATAGAAATAGCTCCGTCATTGGATGGTTGGAGAACAGTCTCTCCATCTACAGAAAACAAAGACCCCCATTTCACGGGACGCCTTCCCTCTGGTCTCCCTCCCAGGGGGCCCCTCCCTTCTGGACCTTGACCACCTGCCTCTAATGCAGGGCTCGCTGTGCTGCCAAGCCTGTGCCCTGACCCCAAGTGTCCTTAGCCACTGGCAGCTTCACAAGGGGCATGTCCTATTATTATTTCTTGAGAAAGCCCTTTCTTTCCTCTAGCCCTCTAAAAACACCTCTTGCTTCTATTTGGCATTAGGGACTCCTCCGGTGGAGGGGGGAGGGAGAAAGGCAGGGTGCCACACTTGAGCTGCTCTCCGTGGCCCTGTGCAGTTTCTGCAAAGCCACCCACTCCTCCTGCTCCTCAACCCAGTGCTCTTGCCTCTGCTTTGGGGCTTCTCAGCTTCTCTGGGGACAGAGGAAAGAAGAGACCAGAATTTATTTTATAGAGCACCTACTCTGCACCAGCGTGACACACCATGCCCACAGAACCCCGCAGAGTCTGAATGTGTCACAGAGACTGCTGAGGCTCGGGGAGTTAGTAGGCAGCCGGAGTCACCTGCCAGAGAGGGAGGCATCGCTGTTCCCTGCTGGATTTGTCTGCCTGCACAGGAGTCGCCTGCCTCCTGGCCTCAGAAGCACTGGCCCAAGTTCTAACTCATTTTTCTCCTTCCAGAAGACAGAACTGGCAGCAGTTCTCAGAGTGCTGGCCCACAGGCTCCATGTGAGGGGAACACTGTAGCTGGGGTCTGGAGGGCCTCTGCTGGGTGGGAGGAGAGGGCTGGCAAGCTGTTCCCCCTCCCATCCCTCCCTCTCTCCATCCCAGCCAATGTCCAAACTGCTTGAATCGGTTGTGCCAGAATCAGATGAAGCCTTGTTACCAAGCCACATGGCAATGACTAGGTAAATTGGTGAGTAGGCATCCGATGAACTCACTGTAAGTCTGATTTAATTACAACACTAAAAACTTCACATCCATAGATTCCGTCGTTGTAGGTTCTTGTCTGTGGAATATGGTCATTTGCTCAAAATAAATTGAGGGAACACTGTTTATATATGCCAGTTTCAAAGCCAGGAGAGAAAAGCTGATGTTTATGCAAGATGTGATCATAAAATAACTACTGTGTTTTTTCAGCAAACAGAAGAGGACTCCAAAGACATTCCACTGGAAAGCTCCAGCCTGTTCCAGGGAAGCTGCCATCGCTCAAGTACCTTGTGGCATCTCTTTGGGGATTGCCTTCAGAGTCCATTTGTGTGGGCCACGTGGAAAAAATAATAAACCACTCCATCCCACCTCGTTATTGACCAAAAAGTTCTACTCCCCGGTTTGATTGCTCATCTAATTCACTGGGATTGGCTTCCAGGGCCTTTCAGTTGCTTCTAAATTTCAGATCAACCCTTCAATGAGGAGAACTAGCAGTCTGGAAGGATGTTTGCAAGACAGAGGAGCATGATCTGAGGACAGTCCCCAAAGAGCTGACTCCAGGCAGGATGGGCGGGCGAGGTCCAGGTGGAGCTGAGCCTTGAAGGACAGTAGGCTTTGAGTAACAGGAGACAGAAAAACTCTACCAAACACTTATTCCACGTGGTCCTTCTTGGGAGCTTCGTGTCAGTGGGAGGTGTCACAATCGTCTGGTTGTAGATGAGGGATTTAGAGCCCAGAGGGAATTCCTATGTCCCAGTCACGCTGTGCTCTGTGCTAATGAACAGCAGAGGTGCAACTTGATCTTCAGACTTGGTGTGACTGCATGCACCATGCCTACCTTCCCTGGATGTCCCACGGGCTGGCAGGAGGCAGGAGGCCACGGGAGTAGTTGGGGAGCGGGTGAAGGAGCATGGCCAAGACTGAGTGTGTAGCTAAGAGCCATGACCTGAGCAGGAACCACAGCAGGACTGGCACTTTCTGGACCCGGATTTAGAAGCCATGAGGTTCTGAGAGGCCCCCCATGGCAGACCCTACAAGTCGCCCCAGGAAGCACCTGCCCCAGCAGCCTTCTCTAGCCTCCCAGAGTTCTGCTACTGGCCCAGGCTTATCAGGTGGCGGCCCCACGTGAGGCACTGAAGTGGCCATGAGCAGTGAATACAGCTGACCCTGTGCTTGGGAACTTTGGATCTCCTGGAGAGACATTTGTCTTCTTTGTTTTGTTTGTTTGTTTGTTTGATTTTGGAGCTATCCTGCCTGGTTCCCAGAGTCCCAGCTATGGAGTCCCCGCTGAGATGGTCCTGGGGTTTGGTTGTGCATTTCTGCATAGTTCCTGGTTGTGCAGCATCTTGGCCTCCCAAGAAATTTTACAGACTCTCAAGTGCTCTTTAATAAAGCCCTTTTCATGCCGACTAGTGGGGGTCTATTCTACTGTCTGCATCTGAGCACTGTGGTCGATCCGTCCTTCCATACGTTGCACAGTGTGTTCTTTTCTTTAAATAATTTGTTCGACATCTCTCTGTAGGATTTGTGCTTTGAAGTGCATTTTTCTTACTTCATATGCCTTGTGACCTCGTTCTATGTGCTAGAAAGGAACACAATGAAGCGCAGAGAGATTGAGAAACATAACTCAAGCCACACAGCTACATTTGGGCAAGATTTTCAATGTGCTCGCCACTATTCTATAACCAAAAGTTCTGGGAGAGGGATGGGCTAGTGAAAAGACCATGGCATGTGTGTCTTTTTAGAATGAGGAGGCCCAATATGCCACTTTGAGGGCACCTGTCTGCATTACCATAGGAAGAGTAGATGCAGAGACACTGAGGCAAGGGATCAAATGCACAAAGAAAAGGTCACTGGGCAGTGGCCAGTCCTTGGGGTGCCCCCTATCTTTGGGAGTGCCTTGCTTGCCCACAGAGGTGCATTCATGAGATGGGGCCAGCTTCCAGTGAATCGAGACCATATTCATTTTTTGGTACTAGGAATTGAACCCAGGGGTGCTTAACCACTGAGCCCCATCCCCAGCCCTTTTTTATATTTTGTTTAGAGACAGGGTCTCACTGAGTTGCTAAGTGCCTTGCTAAGTTGCTGAGGCTGGCTTTTGAAATCACGATCCTCCTGCCTCAGCCTCCTGAGCTGCTGGGATTACAGGCATGTGCCATCGTGCCTGTCTCGAGACCTTATTTTAAAGACACTTAAGTAGCTTGTTACTCTTAGGCTACCGTGGAACCCATTTTGTGGCCAGTGCCGTGGACTGTCCTCTCAGCTTCCTGTATGCCATGTTCACAGGGGACAGTGGAGCCTGCCTTCCTTCCCTGGAACCTCACCAAGTTCTTTCTGGGGCAAGAGGTAGGGGTAGTGTCTGCATTCCCCAAAGCGTCCCTCTCCTTGAAGTAGGCAAATTCCCCTGTGTGTAGTTCTCTGTAATAAAGATCTGGAAAGCTCACCGCTAGCTTCCTCAAATCAGGTAACAAGGAACTGAGAACATGGCCCCAACAATTTCTTTCACCAGGCTCCTGGCTCTCACTCCTGGTTCCTACCCTGACCCCACCACCCCCTCCCCCAACCTGGGGCCCTGACAGGTGACTTCCCCTTGCTGGCCAGAGGTGGGTTGGCCGAAATCCAGAGGGGCACTGCTGGTGGCACAGTGGTCTCCCCCCCTCCTTTCCTGGCCCACTCCCTCCCTTCCACCTTTACCTCCAACATCATCCCTCCCTCTACTACCTCCCTCCTGGCTTACCACACCACCCCCACCAGTTCCCTCCCTCACCCTCTCTCCTCGCCTCCCTCACTCCTTCACCTGCAGACTCCGGGTTCCCTCTGTATCCCTGCACCTTGGATCCTCCACCAGCTGTTTCTCCACCCCATCTGTGACTGGTTGCTTTGAATAGAGACCAGCTATGGAGAGAACAACCCCAGGCCGGCTCACTGCAGCCTCTCACTGGGTGTGCTCATTGCTAGTGCAATTCATAGAGAAGCCAGCTCAAAATGGACTTGAACAGTAATGGAAGATGAGAAAGTGCAACTGAATGCCCAGGAGTGAACACCTTCAGGAGTGGTTTGATCAGGACTGTGTCTCCCTTTCTCTGAAATGTGCTCAGCACTGCCCTTTTACGGGTGGGATTTACCTTCATTTCAGCATCACTTTTCAAAAGTAGATAACTGTATAGATACCATACCGTGAGCAGGGAAAGAGAGAGAGAGAGAGAGAGAGAGAGAGAGAGAGAGAGAGAGAGAGAGAACCCTTCCACCCTTCCTAAATACTTGACAGGAGTCCTGCCCTTCCCTCTAAGTGAGACAGCCTGACACAGTCACTAAGGCCAGGAGAAGATGGAGCAGGACATGATTGGCTCATGAGCTGGGCAAGGGATAAATTCCACCAAAACAGAAAATGGGTGCCCATTCTGGCGGCGGGGGTGGGGGGAGGTGGAAGGGGCTAGGAGGTCATCACATTGTCCATACCCAGAGAGCTGGTCTTAGGTCTTAGGCAAAGAGCACCCTGGGCGTGGGCTTTAGATCCTGACGGGTCCTACTGGGACTCCACTCTCAGACCTGCCACTCTTGGGTTAAAGGAGCTTTAGCAAGTTATTGATCTCAACGAGCCTCACTTTCCCCAGCTGTGAAACAGGCATGATTCTACCTGCCTTCCAGGAATTAACACAAGCAGAAGGGTCTGCAGGATGCTCTCTACCCCAGGCAAGGCCAGGTGGGAGCAGTGATCACCAGGAGAGAATTGTTGGGTCCCAGAGCTCAGGAGTAAGCTCTGCCCCTCTCCACCTCTCTGGGGGAAGAAATAAAGGAATGGTCTTGACCCTGCCATTGGTGTTGGGGTCCAGGGCAGGAGCTTGGGCTTGGGAGTCAGATAGCACTCAGTGCAGTGGTTAGGACCTGAGTGGTTTTCCCCTGAGGGATGGCTTCCTCCTCTGCAATAAGAGAATAATAATTGGGGGTTAGGGTTGTGGCTCAGTAGTAGAGCACTTGCCTAATATATGTGAGGCACTGGGTTCAATCCTCAGCACCACATATAAATAAATACAATAAAAAGGACCACTGATAACTAAAAAAGAAGAAGAAAAGGAAAATAATCATTGGGTTCCCTCCACGGGGTGGGCTGGGAACTGTGGACTATGTGGACTCGTTGGGGAAAGGAAGATGACTTATCAATGTCATTGCTATTATGATCAAATGACAACAAAAATATTTGTATTTGGGGATGCTCTTTTCACGACATCTCTAATGTTCTAGGATCTTTTGATTATATCCAGGTTCACTAATAATATAATATTATATTAAATTATGTTGTAATATATCATATTAAAATGATATTATATTATAATAAATAATATGTGTAGGATACATATATTATTTTTCTAGTTAAGTTGCACCCATATGTGTTCATTCAATCAGCATTTACTGAGCATCTACCAAATGTTAGGTTCTCTGCCAGGAGCTGAAAACACAGTGGGTTGCATCTGTGGGTGTCCGGGTCGTGTACTGCACAATTCCTGGTGTGCAGTCACATCCTAATCTATGTAAACGCCCCCGCCCCCCCCCGCCACCACCATGGCCTGGAATTGCACAGTGTACAATCATGCAGTTCCGTACAGGTAGCTCTATCTACTCCCCATCGAAATCATCCCACCATTATATAATGGAAAACTCAGATGTGTGCAATGACGCAGAATTAACGAGGCTGGAGGAGGGGAAAGAGAGAACCAGGTGGAGGCTGGAGATGCTTCCTAAGAGGGAGGCTGGGAGAAGGCCCATGTGTTCTCCAGACCTCCCGGTACAACCTCGGGCGAAGACCTTTCCGAGGTCCTGACATTTCTGTGTCTTTGAATACTTGGAACTTCTTCAGCCACTGCAAGAGCTGGGCTGTGAAGCACAAGGGGAGATGGGGACAGAGGAAGAGTCTCAGGGACAGGAGGCCCAGCAGCCCCAGCTCAGAAAGATGAACCGACTTCAGATCTCCAGGTCAGGGCTGTGCCTTCCTCTGAGCTGGGCTGGGAGGACAATAACCCAACATTTGAAATCCCCTCTGGAGGCGCCCTTATGGAACCCTGCTGAGGCCCTTGGAAGACAATCCACAGAAGTCTGCATAGATCCTACTGGCCTCAGAAGGGAGCTGCTGGAAAGCCTGTTATTAGACTTCAAAATGCCTTAATCCAGTGCACAGAGGCACACCCTCCCTGTATGCAAATCTCCTTTCCACCCTCAGGGTGCAGCCATTAGTCATCCATGTCCCCCCAGCTGTTAAATCTAGTTCCTCCAGAGAATTACCTGGGGTGAGGCTGGTGCCTCAGAGGGCAAAGGTCTTACCAAGATCCACTGCCAGGCTTCTCCACCAGAAGGTCTGACAGGGCCCACTGCCCTGAACCCGGCGGAGTGGCCCTCCTCCTCCGGGAGGCCTGTCTCCCCAGTTTGGCTGTGGAGTCCCAGGCCCAGGCTCAGGGCTGGGAACGGTGAGGGCCCTGCAGGTGCAGGTGACCCAGTGGGTGATATTTAGGAAATGGCCCGCAAACTTCATCACAGTTTAATCTTCCAAATTGAGAGAAACCTAGATGCGGTCTTTCCATCAGAAGAGTCCAAAGCAGGCAGGGTGCAGGAGCACAATATGTAATCCCAGCTACGGGGAGGCTGAGGCAGGACTATCCCAAGGTCAACACCAG
Organism: Marmota marmota marmota; assembly: GCF_001458135.2. Classification (NCBI taxonomy): domain Eukaryota; kingdom Metazoa; phylum Chordata; class Mammalia; order Rodentia; family Sciuridae; genus Marmota; species Marmota marmota. The sequence continues at coordinate 12,068,179 of NW_025999982.1, forward strand.
CCTCAGCAACTTAGCAAGACCCTATCTCGCAACAATACGAAGAGTGTCGGGAATGTGGCTCAGTGGTGGAGCACCCCTGGATTCCATCCTGAATGTCCAGAGAACTTTGTCTTTTACTGGTCTTCATTCACTCAGAAAAAGTACCTGTGAATCAGCATGCGGAGTCCTGGAGAAATCTGGAGAGGGCAGGACTGCGCCATGCACCCGCCTCGCACTCCAGTGTGTGGAAACTGTCTCTGCCCGGGGTCGAGACTCTGCTTGCTGACCTGCAGTGTCTCTATTGCCAACCTTGATAGAAGGGTGTTTTTTTTTTGTTTTTTTAAATAGCCAGTGCTATAAGGACAGCTGCTCAGTGGGCGTGCAGGGCACCCCTGGAATATTTAGCTAAAGCAGATATTGAGCAGGAGCATCTGGAATGGAGTGTTTGGTGAGGGCTTGCCAACACCTAGAGAGCAGGTAGAGATGACAGTAAGTGTGAGCTTGCACTACTGCCTATCCCACCCTCGAGGCCACCTTGTAAAATGGGGGTGGTGGTGGCTTCTACTCTGCAGGTGAGAGTGTGACAGTCTGTGGCTGAGCAGCACAGGTCCAGGTAGGTAGCCAGCTGCAGAGCCAGGATTCATGCCTCAGCAGCCCTAACCACAGGGCCACACTGGTGAGCGTCCCCCAGAAGGGGACACGATGTGGGGGGCACATATGTCGTCTCTCCCTCTCCATGTTGCCTTGAACTGGGGCAAGATCTAGCTCTCGGCAGACAGCGGATACTGGGTTTTTGGACTGGGCCCATGTGTGTGCGGGAATGACCGGTTGAACTGAAGTCATGGGGGAGCAGTGACAGGGTGGGGCGAAGGTGACCCTGAAGGTCACTTCCTGGAGGAGGGCCATGGGGCCCAGAGTTAATCCTGGAACGTGGGACCAGGTCTCCACCATCGTTACCCTGGGCCCTGGCGTGCTGGAAACTTCCACCAGACACTTGAGACCAAGTGGAGAACTGCGTCCGGGGATTGTAGAGGCAGGAAGAGTCTGTGTGGCTCAAAAAGCTCCATCTTTCCAGTTGTTGGTCTCCCTGGAGGAGAAGAGGGCCGATTAGCAGCTTTGAAGAGGTGGCTTCCAGGAAACAAAACACTCCCCATCAGCAGAAGAAGGTGTTTACCGGCAGGTAGGGCCTGGCCAGAACCTGTGGCCTCCTGTCCCAGTCCTAGACACTCTGGAGCCTGGCTTTCAAATCCCATAAGACCCTGGGCTGAGTCAGCCCCAAGGTAGTGAATGACTGGATCCCTCCAAAGTGATACTGAAAGTCCTACTTGTGAGAGAAGGCTGAGCCAGGCAAGAGTCAGCCCTGCTGGCTTGGTTTGCGTCGCCAGCCCTGACCCCTGTGGACGCCTGGGAGTCTCCTATGAAATCCATTCCAGAGCCTCAGCCAAAAGATATCTCAGCTGCTGCCATTGGTGTATTAGCAGGAACTGGCTTCTTGGTTCCCAGGCAAATCCCAGGAAGCATAGAGTTGGGAGCAAGTGGTATTTTTTCCCCCTAAGGAAAAGAGATCATCTAAGACCAAGGTTGGTGTCCTGGGGCTCTGCAAAGTCAACTAGGAGGCTGTGTTAGCTTCCTGTTGCTGTTGTGACAAAAGACCACAAACCCTGCAGCTTAGCGCAGCACCCGTTCCTCCTCTCACAGTTCTCTAGGTCTGAGGTCTGGACCGTGTGGTTCTGCTTAGGGTCTCATGGGCCCAAATCAAGATGCCCTCTGGTACAGGCTCTTATCTAGAGGCTCTGAGGGAAAATGTGCCTCTAAGATCATTCAGGTGTTGGTAGAATCCGGTTCCTTGCTGTAGGTCAGCTGGGAGCCTCTCTGAGCTCCCCAAAGCCACCTTCCCCATGGCTCCCTCCACCTTGAACAGCACCAATGGGTCAAGTTAACTTTATAATACTGGAATCCCTCTGCCTTCCCCTCTGGAGCAGCTCTCTGGCTCCAGCTGCAGAAAGGTCTCTGTTTTTAAGAGCTCATGATCATAATGGGTCTGCTCAGAAAATCCAGAATCATCTTTCTCTTTAAGTTCCCTGATCTCAATGATGCCTGCAGTTTCTTTTGCCATGCAATGTGACAGATTTGTGTGTGTGACATTTCTTCTAGCTCTCCTACCTACCCAGAGGGAGGGCACCATCCCACTCCAGTGCCCTCCTGTCCAGAGAGGCCGTACCAATGCCAACAGACACGGTGGGGAAGGCTCTCTTGAGTGATAGAATGGGGTGTCAGGAATAGTCTTGGGCATATATAACAGGGCACCCAAATTTGAAAAACTTAATCCACTCAAAGACATTAAATATGGAATAAGAAACTCAGATAGGTGGTCCCTTGGTATAGTGATTTAAAAATGTCACCAAACCCAGGACTTCCCCAGCGTCTCCTCTGCCATCCTCTCCCTGATTATGCTGGGTTCCTCATTTGTCACAATATGGCAGCCACAGCTCCAAATATCACATCCTCTCTCAGTACTTATTCAAGGCACACAGGGGTGATACAGGGGCTTTGTTTTCATATGGTTCATATGACCCTCCCGGGTCACCCCAGCTCCACTTCCACATCTGCACTTGCTGTTCCTTAGCAGGTGTTTTGCATTTTCCACCTGTCGGGTTTGCTGGCTTGGTAACCATGGCCGGGTTAAGTCACAGGTGTGCAAATCAGACTCCCAATACAGTATGAGATCTGTGAAGTCAGAGAGGACACCTCAATATTGTCACTATTATTGTTTTATTATTATTATTATTAACTCTCCCAAAAGACTAAAATGACACTGGACCCTTAGAAGACATGACCTAAATGCTCAGTTATTGTAGAAATGTCACAAGTGCTGGAGAGGAGGGGGACGGAGGAGGGGCCTTGGAAAGCTGTTTTTACCTCTCTGTCCCAGGTGAGATAGGACCTGGGAAGAAGTTGTAAAGCCAAGGTCAAGTGAGGCCTCAAACCTCTCCCTTGACCCTCTGAGAGCCTCGGGCACATTCTTCTAATCTCTCTCTAAAGCCTCACTTTTCTCATACCTCTGGGGCGCCTAAATTGCAGGGCATGAGTGACACATAGAAGGGCAGGCATGTTGGCCTTTCTGGTGACCTTGGTTTTGCCCTGATAGATGAGTCAGGGGGCTCTGGCTCCTTGTACCCACAGGGCACTTCAAGAATCATCTCTTATGTGTCCACAGTCTCCCTCTCCAGCCCCCGCCTGTGTGGCTCCTTGTTCCTCCACGAGGAGTCTGGCTGCTGAGCCTAGGTGTGCTCAAGAGTGGTCGAAAGGAGACACCAAATGCGTCTAGGCAGCTGTCAGAGGTCAGTTATTTATTTTCACATAAACGGCGGTTTTCCCAGCAGCCTCTCCCACCCCCCTTCGGTCCCCTGCAGAAGCGTGTTCATCTGGGTCCCATTATTCATTCTCTGGCTTCTGCTCGGTCTCCCTGCTCCCCACGCAGCTCTGCCGGCGTCCTCAGCTGCGATTTGCGCCCCACCGCCTGACCCCTGGCCTGACCCCTGGCGTGTAGCCCCCAGTGTGACAAGCTGCTCTTTTTTAAGTCTATGCAAATTCTCTGACCCAGCTTGTCCCTGCTCCCCAATCCCCGTCCTGCGGTTGCTGGGTCGCCCTGTGGTTTGCAGAAGGTCAACCCTGGATGACTCTAAGTTTTCTCAAGTGGAATCCAATCCGGCCAGCTGGGAGCTTGGTGCTGAGCGCCTGGTGGCAGGTCCCACCCAGAGCTCTGACTCCTGCCTCTGGCTGGGGCCAACCCTGCCCCACTCACATTCCAAGGAGGCAGCCAGGGTCACTGGGGGCTCCCTCCTTCCACTCACCTGGGCCAGCAGATCCACCCATCTCAGGTCCCCCCACCTTTCCAGGAGAAATCATAGGAGGCTCTAATGGTCCCTAGAGCCCCCATCAGGGGACAGTGGGCCTATCCTCACAAACTCCACAATGACATCCTTGACAGCAGCGCTGCTCCGTCCACTCTGGGGAGATGAGGGCTAGAGACTCCAAAGCCAACAGTCTGCAATCTTGACCCTTAGGACTCACTGTGCACCTGCACCCCCAGCCTCCACAAGATAGCTGTCAGTCTCCAGGGATGGAGGCCAGGACAGCCACCCCAGCTTTGTCCAGGCCCCCCTGTGTGGCCCCCATCCCCCTTTGCTTTTAGCTCCTCCATCCCCCACCCCCTCACCCCCCACGGGCTCATGAAGCCAAGGCTGCTCTCCAACTCCAGCTCAGAATTGTGACCAGATGACCATGTAGCAGGCTGAGCTCCACTCAGTCATGACATCACCCTCCTAAAAACCTCCGCCTTGGCTCCACTGACAAGTTCACATCCACTTTAGGGTTTGGCTCCAGAGCCACTGGTCTTACTCGCTGCTCCATATTACCTAAAAAGAGCTGCTCGTGGCTGCGAACCTCCCAGCTCTGAGGTCAACTGCAGCTCACACAGCGACCATTCCAAAGGGCCGAGGCGTGTGACGCCTTTGGCTCCTGGGAGCCCTCCGGCGGAAATCCCTGCAACCGCGACCAAGTATGTTTCAAATCCCCTTTAAATATGTTCAAGCTTTCAAGACACAAAGCAGCAGCGAAGCTCAGCTGCTCCCAGACTGTCAGGAGGAAAGAAACAGACCCGCCCCTCGCTGCTTGTCTCCCCGCTCCCATCTGCACCTCCCACAGGGTCTAGTTTGCTGCCAGGAGCGGCTCATCACTGTTAGAGTAATAAGTTTCGTATGGCCGGGCTCCTGGAACTGAGGCTGACCCTTATCTTTGAGGAAGGAACCAGTAAGACCACACTAATAACACACAGTAATGAAAGAAGGCAGCATTTTCTGTAGCTCAGAGTTGTGACAGTTGTGCCCAAATTACTCCCTGGCTCCTGCACCACGGGGGCCACTCTGTGGCATTTCTAGGTCCTGGCCACAAAGGCCTCTGTTGGCAAGGCTGCCATTCCAGGTGGCTCTTTCACTGAGACCTTCTTTCACTCCTGATATTAGCCAGGTAGCTCCCAGGTCACTGCAGCCTCCAACTTGCTCCCAGCCCTGTCCCTGTGCTGAGTGCTCTTGGCCTGAGGTGAGCAAAGCACCCTCCCTTGATGGAGGAGCAACTTTGGTCCTAGCAACACAATCCTTTTGCACCAATGTCCTTCCTTGGGAACTCTGGCACAGGTCCAGGTAACCTTTGTTTGAGGACATTGGATAAAAGAGCATGGGACAGAGGAAAATGATCCAAATTGCAAACATTCAAATTATTTTCAGAACTTCCACACCCCTCTGGAAAAAAACCATTGTCCTTGTGCCAAATATATGCACCTGTACCTCTCTTTCCTTACAGAACAACTCTCAAAGGGGAATTTGCATTTCTCCCATACCCATACCAAAGATTCTGAGGCTCAGATGTAGTCCACTCTACTAGTTGCCTACTCTGAAAAATGGCTCTTGAAACTCACCACCATTCAGGGCCCATCTCCTCTATAATGCGGGGGCTGAAAGCCTGAGAAATACATTTCCCAGAATCCATTGCCAGCAGGCCTCTGGTAGACTCCCCAGTGAGGGGCACTCATTTTGAATTAGGGACAGGATAAAAACACGGGTCATATTTTCCCTCCAGCAGTGGTGAGCAGACACATTGGTTTTGACCAACGAGGGAGTTTGCAGCTGCCTCTCATTTTTCTCTCTGTGAAACATCTGCCTGGGTGCTGCAGGATGCTCCAACCACGGGTGGTGGTTTCCTGTAGTTATCTAATGTCTTGAAATCTAGCAAAGAACCTTAGTGCTGGCACCAACCTTCCCTTCCTTTAGTCCTTCAGTCAGGCATGCGCTCAAATCCTTGTAACAACTCTCTTCCTACTTGAACCACATAAAATGGAGCCTGTCTTTCAGACTGGTAAACATACCCAAAATCCATTCATAACTTCTTCTTTATGAATAGAATCCTGATTTTAGTAAGGCAGCCATTTGTCTTGCTAAAAGGTCCAAATGATAGCTATCCTGACAGATAAACCATGAGCAAAAGGTCTACTGAGCATGTGGGGGAACACTGTGCTTTTCTGACATAGATAGTGCCCTTTTTTCCTTCTTTCCTCCCCTTTATTACTATTTTCTACTTTCTGGCTGGAATTTGGACTTGGTATCTAGAAGTTCAGCAGCCATATTATGACCAAGGAAATTGCAGAAAACTCAGCCCCCAAATTCTTAAACCCCTGAACTAATACAGGGAACAAATTCTTCTGGATCTCTTATTTTGTGAGAAAAAAAAAATTCTTAAATTATGTTAGTGTCATGAGCGACCTATGCCATTAATGCCAACCAAACATGTTTGTTTCTTTCCACAATGCCAGAACGTATTGAATGACAGTAACTTCACAAGCTACACCACTTTCAGTGGCTGCAATGCACCAAATACTCATGGGTCATCCAATAGTCATAAACTGGGCAATCACCTGTTCTTTTATTCCAATCTTCACTAATAATATCTATAACAACCAAGTCACACACTATATATAAAATGTGTGTGTGTGTGTGCGCGTGTGTGTGTTATAGAAAGGCTAAGAAAGTGTTAAGGCAGCCATAGGGGCTCAGGGGGCTGAGCTGAGAGCAGAGGCAGAGAGCAGATAATAATGCAAGAGTCACTGTAGGTGTTCAGATAAGATTATGAACCAGCCCAAAAACTTGTGGGTGCAGAGCTATCAAAGCATGGAATTTATTCTAGGCCATGGCCTTGTCTAGAGGGATGGCAGCTTCAGACTGTCAGCTGGAGATGTTGGTGTGGAGGGGACTGTGTAGGGTGGACTATGGGTTGTCATAGGCAGGAGGAAGGCTGAAGCCTGAGGACAGAGAATCGGAGGTTTGTCGCTAGCTATTTTCCTGGGCAGGGCTTGTGATGAGTGACCAGGTGACTGGGTCAGGGTGCTGCCGGGTCCAGTCTTGGAATGCTCTTCCTTTTATGGGTCTCAGGTGAGGGGGTTGTTTCATTTGCTAAGCTCATGAGCCTAGTTTTTCTGATAGTGTCCATATATCCATGTGCTCCTGATTAATTTAAGTTCACAGGTGGTCATTTTTATTAGCACAATTAATTTATTTATCAGCTCATGAATTATGTTTGTGCTAGGCAGATGGTGGTTTTTTATTTATATAAACAAGGTGTAGAGTCATTCCACCTTAGCACTTACATTCAACATGGGGTAACTCATGGCAAACTACTGCTTTATAAAATTGAGTAACTCAGGGTCAGGCACAGCCTGAAAACCACTGTTCTTTTCATCAGGATGAAACTCAGAGTAGGGCACAGTCTGCTTTCCACAGTTAGCCATTTTTTATTATTTTGTGTTTTCTGCCACTTGCAGACCTAATCGATTCAGCTGAGATGTCCATTGACCATACCTCTCTGGGGATCACTGATATAGGAGCCACATCAATTCAGTTATGTTGACACAGACAACTAGTTGCAACCTTCTTCTGCCTGGAGAATTCTTTTCGAGATTCATTGGGCTCTCCAGGCTGTATGTGAAATTTGCCTTGATCCCAAACACTCTGAGACATGTCTGTATCCACAGAGCATAGACCTCTTAGACCAGCCTTCCAGCATCCAAGTTTGCACAGAATTCATTTAGAATCTCTTCATCAAATATCTCAGCTTTAAAATATAACTTGTCTTTTTTTGTCTCTATAAAGTCTACCTAACAGTCTGTTATATGAAAATTGGGGTGGTGTTACAAATGTTCTCAGACCAAAATAAATAAATAAGTCAAAATTTTACAAGTACCTTCCAGTTTCACTGTGGAACCAAATTGGCCTACTTTGGAAAAAAACAATAGTTAACATGGGTTATTGAGGCTATACTAGGAATGATAGTAGTGGAATGCACATCTGTTTTTGCAAGATAGTAGGAGGTGTTTTGCTTATTAAGGGTAAGACATTTTGGTTCTAAAATAAAGACAATGATTATTCTAGAATTTGAAAGAGGACAGTAAAGGACAAAACCTCTCTATATAAAGAATATATGAAGCATATAGAAGGTTTATGAAAAGAATTTTATTTTCCTTAAATTATAACATTTGCATATAACTGAAATGATCATAAATAGAATAGATCAATGAAAGTGTAAGCTGCTAAGTGGGGCAGGCAGCTCTCCTACATTGACACACCTTGGAAGTGTGCTTCCTTTTTTGTTTCAGTTAAAACTTTTTGGAGAAACTTATGAAGAACAAACCCAGGTCACTGAGCCACTCTGACTCATTCTTTTAGGCACCTAGCGTAACACAGAATTAAGCATGCCCAATGGTGTGGTGTACTCCATCTTTCTTGAACATGTGCTCTAAGACCTTGAGCTGAACATGCCCAGAAATGTGCCCTCACTTTGTCTAAGTATAAGCTCCCGGAATAAATCCCCATGATCCCTTCCTGGGAGAACATTGCTTTGCAAATAACTCTAGTACTCTCCTTAGTCCCTGAGGGTAATTAATCTTTTATCATCTGCTTGTGCTTATTGGCTTTACACTTATCAATAGGAAAACCCATTGTGTTTGGTTACAATGCATTAAAATTTTGTCAATGTTGGCCAAGTTTAAATGGGTTTACAGACAAACTTAAGAAAAAAAAAAAAGAAAGACAGAAAAAAGAAACTTGTTTGGCTCAGTGGTAGAGCACCTACCTAACTCGTGTGAGGCACTGGGTTTGATCTTCAGCACTGCATTAAAATAAATTAATAAACAAAAATATTTTAAAAAGAAACTTGTTAAGTATTTGTCATCATAAAGTTAATGCAAAAAATCAGAATTTTGTTTTCTCTCTGCTAACATGACAGATTGGTAATGTAGTATTGAGTCTGCTCTTAACAAATGGTAGTAAAATATTTTTATTTACCTAGATAGCAGATATTCCATATTTCAGATTGAATTTCTGTGCTTTGTGTTAAGGTTACCAAAGCAAACTATGAAACTCTCTTTTAAAAAAGTTTACATTTAAAAAGCTGAGCTTCTTTGAAGGGTTGTTTCAGGAGACTCAAGACCACCTTACAAGATTTGCTGGTTTTAGGATTCACAAAACCTATCAGCCAATTATAATCACAGCTCAGGTAATTACAGAAAAAGGCTGTGAAGCATGAGCAACAGAAGATTCGACAGTCTTTGGCCCCAACTGGAGTTGCACAGAGCACATTTTCTCTCTGGCTTTGTATTTCAGGAACACATGTGAGGAGCTTCTCCCTGGAGTCTCAGGGTATAAGACTTTTATGGAGGGCTGATCACACAGGTACATTCTGCTCTGCAGCCAGGCATGACAATCTGAACTCAGAACTCCCAACAAAATCGCATCATCCATCTTGATGTTTGTGCATGGCAATCTTGATAAGTTGGCACGTCCACTGCTCAAGGTGTACAGAACAAAATGATAAGTCATGAACATAAAGATGCTTCCAGGGATTGTGTTCCCAGGGACTGGCCAAGGGTCAGTTATAGGTGGTCCTATTGAGATGTGCAAGAGAGAGCAACCGGACCTGCAGTATTAATTGGTTCCTCACAAGAGCATTATTTTACAATTTTCTCTGCTATTTAAAATATAAAAATATGGTGTTGTCATTTTGATGAACAGGTAGCCTAGCTGCAGCCATTTATTGTGCTCAGACACTCATGATTTTTCTTAATCAAGTGGCCAGATTTCCTCTGATAATTCATTGGGTTTTGCCCACACCAAATCACATCCTAAATTAAAATAAAATAAAACTTTCAGGGTTTCTTTCACATTTACAATGATCGACTGAGATGTTCCAAAGAAGATTGACAATTTTTTTCTCCCTATCAAAAGAGCAATGCTAAAGGATCATTTATTGTTCATATTTCTTAGAGAGTCCTACACTAGCACACAAGCTGTACGGGAAGTGTTGGCAAGTCAAAGAGCTACCTTTGTCATGATAATTTTTTTTCAGGTAAATATTAATGTGCTCCCAAGGTTTGGATATATTACAAGAAGATCCAGGAGACCTATGAATGCTCTCCTGAGAAACATGGGTCTAACTTTTATAGAATAGCTTCATAATATAATCTACTAGATTTCCCTCTCCTCCTTCTTCCTAAGAGCCCCTGAATAATACTTGGAAATTATTTATGATCATAGGGAAGACTATTCAGAAAAATTAGTCAAAACTTGGAATTAGGCAAAAGGATGATTACATGTCTTTTCAGTACTAAGCACTTCTTAGCAGGCCCCTACAAATTACTGGATTCCTAGAGGTATATTTGTTGGATTTATTACTTACTCTTGATTTAGGATATGTTATTAATCTATTAAGATGGTGTTAGCTTTTTGAAAATTGAGAGTGATGTCAATGACTTAAGTGGCTGTATAAGTGAATTTTGTTTTGTGGAGATATAAGTACTTCTATCTGGTAGGGAAAAAAAGACCCCAAAAGTGACAGTGTGGTTGCATTGTGGGATATTAACAGTCCTGCATCTAAATTAGCAATCATGTTTGAGCATTCTTTCTCTCAGTCACTATGAATAGCTAGCTCTCTCCAGTTTTCTTTGAGTCAGTCCACCATCTTGCCGGTTCCATTAATGAAACGTATTCTTAAAAACAAACAAAACCTTGCCCACACATAGCAAAGAAACATCAAAGTTGAGACCAGTTTCTTAATGTTACTTTTAAAATATCATAAATGTTAATCTTCCCACTCTTCAGGAAACAAAGAAGACAGAATTAGTCAACTGTAGCCTGGCACGTCTCCCAACCCAATGCCACACAGCTAAATGGAATGTTTTGCAATACTATTAAAGCCTTGGTACAAAATAAACCAAATATTTTATATTTCTGGGATGAAAGATAATTTATAATTTGATTTTTTTCAACCAATACATGGCTGGCTTATTTTGCAGGTAATTTAAGTACGTGCTGCAAATGGTGCTTGGAAATCAAATCATCAAAAGTCAAGAATACTAAATATTTAGTTATTTTATCAGAATGGCAATCTTGTTCTGGTAAATCTTATAACCTAAGTCTGCAATCATTGGTGAGGAAAAAAGTAAAAGATGATTGTGAATCAATTTTACATAAAAACCATCAGCATTTCTAAGAAAAATAATTAATGAAGAAATTTTTTTTAATTTTGAAAGTAGTATTAGACTCTCTGGCACTATGGAGAGGTTAGTTAAAAAAAATCACCGAATATTTTTGGATATGAAATACTTGATAAACTTTAAAAAACAATAATTTTAATGTGAGCATATTATTATACTTCAGATTTCTGGTCCTGCTTGCTATAGGACATTTATCTACTAGGATGTGGAACTGCTTTTGGTGAAAAAAAAAAAAAAGTTGGCAAAGCTTCAACTTTTCCACATTAAAACATTAATTTATGTGTGAAAATTAAAACTTTGTGAAATTTAAAACTTTGAACATAGTTTAATGGGTTTTTCTTGATCTTATGGAAGTACTAACATCTGAAATAATACAGAAGAGTTTATAATGCTTGGAATACTAATTTTTCACTGAGATATAATAGTTACATGAAATTCTCAATGAATTTTGTACTGAGTGTGTCATACCATGAAGAAAATCTGATCAACCCAAAATTTTAGAAAAATTTCCCAGTGTTTTAATTTGTTGAAGTCTATCCCTGTGTTCAGTGACTTGGGGAGATTCAAGCCACAGTGTAAAACACGCCACTTTCAATCTTTCCTCCATCTTTCCTTTATGTGTATCACCCTTCTTCAAATAAAAGACTGTTAAAGATTAAATTATATATTTGAAGAGCTTCAAGTTTAAATTATGAAAACTGGGAGAATATCCAGACTCAAGAGCCAGGCTGCAGCCTCAGAACTATAAAAGCAGGCTGGAAATCCTGCTGGGGTGGGATGCTTGTTTTCAGAGAAATCATAAAAATGGCAATGGTTGAACATTTTGAAATGAAATTTGTTTTTAGAGATTCTACTTTAATAAGTGATATCCTGACAAAAATATCAATTCCTTCTTTAGAGAAGAAATGTTTCTGGGATGGATCATTTGGGGATGATTATAGTGACGGAGCAGATAAATTAAAGATAGGAAACTGTGCCAGAGAAGCAGAAGAGCTTCTAGTGATGAGGAAGAACACCTCTGCTGCCTCCAGCCTTCTCTCCTTTTGTCCCAGTGAGGCTCATTGTGGGGTTCCCAAGCTCAGCCTGCCAGCTGGCCTTGATTCAGAGCACCAGGCAGAGGCTGTGAGAGGCTGGAGTGAAGGTCAAAGCCATTATCACCAGGCCTGCCCCCACAGGGCTGCCCTTTGCCCTCATCCTCTCCACACATCAGGACCAGGTGGAGCAGTGGCTGTCCCATGAGGGGCCCTGGGATGCTACACAGCCCTTTGTCACCTCCCCAAACCCACACAGCCAGCCTGCAGCCTAAGATGGTAAAAGGAAGGTGGAAATCCTTCCAGGGGTTAGATATTTGTTTTAACAGAAATAATGAAATAGTGAAGAGTCCCTTTATTTCTGTCTCTTCCAATTTTCTACTTTGAGTTTCATGTTTCCTGCTGGGACCCTGGGGGGGGGGCTGATTCCATTGTCATTTGAAACAACAAAAAGTCTCTTTCCCAAGAAAATTAAATTATTTTTAAAAGAAAGAAAATCTGTTGTTCAATAACAACAAAATGAAAAATATAATGAAAGTTCATGATCTTCCAATGTATTCAATCCAGAAACATGACCAAATGATATTTGGGTTTTTAAAGGTGAACGACTTCATAAATTTAGGCCAATTGGGTATGACATTCCAATAAATAATGTTGGGTGACTCCTTTGATTATAGAGATGTGGAATAGAAAATGTCACAGACAGTATTACAAGGGTTAGAAAAAGTTCTAATGTGCTGCTGTCGGGAACTGAGAAGACCCAGCACCATAAACAATATCTACCTTCTCAAACTAAAGCTACCTAGTGACTTTAGCTTCTAAAGGGAGTCTTTGGGAGAGTTTGATGTAGTCCTATAGGTAAAAATAATTAGATATAATTATCGTTTGGCTAGTGACAGCTGTGTAGAGTATCGTAAGATCAGACTAACAATTTCTAAAACTTCACAAATGATTTGGAAATTATCAATTGGTTTGACGATTGATTTGCAGCACAGCTTCTATAACAGCAAAAAGCTTAATGTTATTTATAGTATAGTTTATTTAGGAATAAAATACTTGGTTTTAAATTTTTGATTTATACATTGATTCCTATTTTAATTTGTTGCAATATAAGAATCAGTCATCCTACTATGGATTATGATCATTAGGCGGTAGAAACGAATTTAAGTAAGGGGGAATTTCAATAAAAAGAACACAATCCATCCTTTACTATTTTCTTTCTTGAACAAAGCAATATTCGAATTTCTCTGTCTGAGGTTGAAACATAACCACAGAAGTTTTCATAAAACTTAGAAAATAGTGGAAGGAATGGGATCTGTGAAATTTCCAAGCTGTTGCCTTTCCTAGGTATGGGACAGGGGAGAGAGATTGATTCCCCCTCCATTGGTTGAAGTGGGACACAGACCCCAGGCTTCAACCCAGAGTGCCCTGCGCTGGTGCAGGATGCAGGCATCATGGGGTGGCAGGACGGGGGCTGAGGATCACTACCAGCCTGCTCACTCGGTCTCTGGGAAAGAAAATGGCCCCAAGTGGTGACAAACCCCTTCACCTCTGACTCCTGAGAGACCTGGAATACAACTCAGGGAGGGCCTGGCTCTTCCCAAGGAGTCCCTCTCTAAGGACACCAGGGCATACACAGGGCTAAAGGGAACGTGCCATCCCACCTTGGGGATGTGGCCTCTGCCCCTTTAGATGGGAGTCTCCCTGCAGCCTTCAGAGCTCTGGTGGGCAGCACAGCCAGATGCACAGGGGCAACCCACAGCCCTGCAGCACGGCCACCTCAGACACTGACCCCACAGAGCTTGCTGGAGACAGCGGCACCCAGGTACAGCAACTGCACACGGCCTCAGCCAGACCTGGCAGGTCTGATGTCGTTCCTGAGCCAGGGAGGGCTTCTATCCTAAGGACACTTCTGACAGGTCCAGAAAGGGAGGGGTGGGCTGAGAAGAAAGGAAAGCAGCATCTGGGGCATGGGGAGGAGAGGGGAGGCCTATGTGCAGCTGCCAGCCGGGCCCAGCTGTGCTGCCTTAGGCCATGGCACAGGCAGAGCCTCAGGAGGGCTGGTCTCCAGATGTGCTTTCCCAACTTGTGCTCTTGGATCACAGATTCCCTCCATGCTGGGGAAGGGGTTCAGGGACAAAGATTTTGAGAGACAAAAGGTCACCTTGGGCAGGACAGAGAGGTGGACAGGTCCCTAAGGAACTTTCATGTATTCCTTCAGCTCCCCTCCAACCCCAAAACCCACCCTGGAGGCAGAGGATATATTTGATATATTCATGGCTTAGACACACACACGCACACGCACACACACTCAGTCACTTGCACACATCCGTCACGCTCCAGTTTTGAAAATGTCATTTACAAATGTTTTAATGTGGCTGAGATGATGACATCTTTGCACGCCGCCGGAATGGAGCTCTGGAGGGGGAGGCAGCTGGAGGGGTAATGGGATGGGGCAGACAGTTCTAATCCTCCTGCAACTCTCCCGGGCTCACAGGATAATCTGTCAGCCATTTAGGAACCACAGTGTCAGCCGTGGCTGCCCCGGGAGGAGGCTCAGAGACAGTTCACACTGCGGCAGCCGAGGCCTGTGGCTTGGAGACGCCTCTCAGCAAGGCCAGCTGTCAGCGCCCGAACCTGAGCGTCAAACCCCTCATGAAGGTGAGAGGGGCCCCTGGGGCACCTCCTCTAGGATTGTCTCCCATGGAAGGAAAGATAGGCATGGGCAGAGGGAATAGAGTGTGCTTTTTATTCTAAGTGTGGATGGGCCCTGAATGGTGTGTTCTAGGGCTCAGGCTGGGGTCCAATCCCATCTCCTTGGAAGCATTGCAACTCTTTCCTGCCCCATTTTCTCTGGAAGGTTCTTGGCCAGAACTGGGGCCTCTTCTAGGCATCAGTAAAGTGATTTGGGGGGTCCACAGTGCTTTGGCAATCAAGATACTGCTGTTCGTGTAATAACACGAAATATCTCATTAAATCACTCTGTCCTGCCCAGGTGACCTTTCATCTCTCAAATATCTCATTAAATCGCTTGTGCATTCATGTTAACTGAAGTCACTTCACTATTGGAAAGAATGTGGGATGGCATGAGGGCACAGCTACTAACTGGCTGTGTGACCTGCAGCATCTCCTTGCCCACTCTGTGAACCCAGAGATGGTGCTAGGGAATTCTCCTCATCGCTCTCAGTCTCTAAGGCTGAAGACTCCATCCCACCATGTTCTGAACTCAGAAAGACAGAAGCCATGTTCCCAAGAAGCAGAGTGTTCAAGGACTCCCTCTGACCAAGAACTTCCAAGTCTTCCTTCTTTACCCAGAGGACGTGGGTACACATGCTTATGTGCATACACACTTGTGAGCAGCCAGGGCTGGACAGAGAGGGTTGAGGCTGAGAATTTAAACAAGGCCTCCATCTGGACAGCAGGCTCCTGCTTGCCTTCTGTGTGTACTGCCAGCTGTGATGGATTGTGACACCCCCACCAGCCTTGGACTTGGGGTGAAGCCGTCACTGGCCTTCTCCACTGAGGCCTTCCGTCTTCACGACACCATAGTGTGCAGATGTCATTGGCTGGCTCGCAGCTCCTCAAGTCTGTTCGCTTCTGAGGGGATTTTTAAAATTTTTGTACCAGGAATTGAACCCAAGGCTGCTTAACCACTGAGCCACATCTGCAGCACTTTTTATTTTTTATTTTGAGACAGAGTCTCACTAAGTTGCTCAGGGCCTTGGTAAATTGCTGAGATTGGCTTTGAACTTGCGATCCTCCTGCCTCAGCTGCCCAAGGTGCTGGGATTTCAGGCATGAGTCATTGCACCCAGCCCAGGGGTGGGGGTGGGGGGCTTTTGATCTTGCTGACGCTGACATGAGACCCCAGGATTCTGCTGTGGGACTTTGATCTACATAATAGAACCAAGCAGAGGGAGATACTGACATGTCAAATGGCTTTTGGACTGGTGCAAGCTCAGCAGTAGGGGAAGCATGGGCTTGTATGTTTAATGAGGGTGAATTCTGAAAAATTGAGAAATAAAACTAAAAGATGAAAACTAGGGAGAGATTAGGGCTGAATTCTTGTAATTGTCTTACCAGCCCCTCTGGAGCAACTGACATTGACTAAGAAGGGGCTCGACCATGGGACGATGGTTGGGTTTGGCAGGCAGAGGTGCGGTTTATTGTTGGTCCTGAATGAAGCTAAATATCCGATCCAGGTTTTTTTCTGTAACTGGTTTTGTCCATTTTCTTCCACCCCCGCCCCAGAGCTTGTTAGCATGAGTCAGGCAGAGGATGCTGGGGGCTTAGGCCAGTGGGCTGGTTCCTACCCTCTTGCTATTCTACTTGGGAGGACTGGGCTGGTCCCAGCTCTGCACATTGCAGTCACATGATGAACAAAGCTTCCCTTTCCCCTGCACAGCCTCGCTCTCTCCCTGGGAGTATGGCTGGGCTAACCTCTGTGCTCTGTGACACGTGCAGAGTGGGCTTGTTCCTCCCTTTAACCCATGTCTACCCCTGCTAGGCTGGATCCTTATAAGGAGGCCCAGGGAAAGGCTGACCTCTGAAGGTCCTGTGAAGGCAGGGAGGCTGAACCTCCCAGGAGCCTGGCCTTGGAGTGGAGCTGCTTCTTTTCTGGAACTGACCTAACTCTCGGCTGGGTGAACTTAGACATGGGACTTGGCTTCTCTGAGCTTTACTTTTTTCATCGGTAAATTTGGGTGGTTTGAGGATTATATGAAACATACTTGGTACATAGTGGAAGCCTGATTCCTATTTACTACTATTACTATTCTTCTCCAGTCAAAACTTCCTGCTATGAATGGATTTTCAACATCTCCTTGACCTAGGACTCTGAAGCAAAAAGGATCAACCTTTGTTAAGATGGGGTGATTCACCCACAGTGTGCAAAGAACATTTGCTTTAAATTTTTTGCAGCACTAGGGATTGAACCCAGGACCTTGCACATGCCAGGCAAGTGCTGCTACCCCTGAGCTACGTCTCAGCCCAAAGCACATGTTTAAACAGCTACCAGGCCCTACAATAACCATTTTTGCATATTTTATTTACAACTCATTCATAACTCTTGTAGGTAAGGTATTATTTTCTTCATTTTACAGGAAAGGAGACTATCAGTGAGAGTGACTAAGTTGACCAAAGTTACACACTTAGAAAGTGCTGGGGCCAGGATCTCAATCACGGGGACTCTTATTTAAAGTCCCTCCCTCCCAGCTTCCCTCTCCCCTCTGAGACCAGCATACACACAGCACGGGGCCTGGGAGCATGCAGGATGGGGCCTCTGGGCTTTCATGGACCACAGAGGGCCAAGCACACGACTCTCACCACATGTTTGCCACGCTCCAGGGATGGGAGAAGCCTGCAGACTTGTGGGAAGAAATATAGACCCATTAGACATAACTATCCACAGGCTCAGTGAGAGATGGTGGAACCCCCCCTAAGGTAAAGTTTTCAATTTGAGAAAGGGCTGAAAATGAAGGGTGTCTTATTGCTATCTAGAAGGAAAGGATTTGCCACAAAAATTAATAATGTAAACAAGATTTCCCACAAGAATCCTTAATCCATGTAATCCTGTCCAATTCAATAAACACTTCATAAGCACTTTCTGGGTGCTGGGAAGGAGGACAGAAATGAATCTGTCCCCTTCAAAGGGAGCTCACAGGCCAGCCTTCCAGTAAATTGCACATGTGGACGAGCGTGCACACACACACACACACACACACACACAATAAATATAAAAAATCCAGTTTCGCATGAGCATAATGAAGAGAGGGATAAGTTGGGTTTGACAAGGTCCAAGAAAACTGAAGTTTCCACCAAATATTTTCAGAAACCCATTCTTTTCAGAAGAACATTTTATTTGGAAGATGAACCTAGTGATTAAAAATTATTCCCAAATCATTGATGTGGGATATCAAAGGGCTTGTGCCACCTCCACTTTAGCCAGCCTACATTGAATTACTGAGCATTGAAATACGGAGGTCTCCTCTCTTCCAGAGACAGTCTAGAACATAGACGTCCATCCGGTCTGAAGGTGTCTTTCTTCTGGTCCGGGTTAGAACAGTCTCTCTAGGGCATCAGAGGAAAGGATACATTGTCCATTTATCAGTGAGTCCTGAAGCATTTTTGCACTGAAAATTTACCAGAAAAAAAAATGTGGAAAATATGGTACAGAGAGATTCAGGGGTAAGATCAGGAGGTGAGGACATACAATGGTACCCAAGGGAGGGGAACTTGACCATGGACTTGGCATGTCACCAGTTCCCTCAGAGACAGAAGAGGAAGAATGGAGATAGATGTTAGTCAGAAAACAGCACAATGCGGAGGCAGATTTAGCAAGGGTCTGGGAAGATGGAGCCAGGCTGAGGCTTTGGCCCTGAAGGGTTCATTTGTCACCTTCAGTGATGGGATATTGGGGCCATGGGAAGCTGGGAACCGGGAGGTGCTCTCTGTGGTTACCCCTGGCCACTGGGCCCACATGGACTCACTGCTCACGCCCCTGTCTCACAGCCCCGCAGCCCTCCTTGAGAGCGCACTTGAGCCCAACTACCCTGACTCAGCAGCTCCGGGAAGCATCCAGAAGTCTTTTGGAAAAACCCAAAGCCCAGATCTTCTTATTCTGAGAAGCTCCCACCACCGGAAGGAAGATCATAAAACTCAGCACTTTCCGGCCCGCCATTCCTGTCCACCATGGTGGCACTGGCCAGAGGTTGGCGGGTTTGCAGTTATTTTTACCTTCAGATTTCCGGAACCGCTGACCAACCCTGGTTACATGACACCATAGCCAACTTCACTGCATCCGTAGCAATCACACGAAGTCTAAGCCACAGCCTACAGCTGCACACAGGCCCCCGCAGTAGAGCCCGGGGCCAAGGCTGCCCCAAGAGAGGGAGGACCCCTCCCTGGGCTCTCTGAGGAGCAGGCGGGATGTCCAGCAGCCATGCCTGTCAGAGGACACCAAAGTTCAGGGCTTGCGTTTCAATCCTTACAAGAACCTCTAAGTTGTATGTTCCTGTGGTTTGTGGTGGACTCAGTCCAGAATCACATTCAACAGCCACAAAGAGCTACTTTGTTGAAGGCCGTCTTGCCTGACTCTGTTTTAATGGTTACCAACTCAACAATGGCCTCTTTCCTCTTCTCCTGAACCTCTTTCCTGTGAGTCTCCAACCTGCTTATTTTTTGTTTTCGCTTTTCCAACTGCTCACAGTCTAAGACTTCCTTCAGAGGCTGTATATAGGGAGAGGAAAATACCCCCTCATAGTGCAGAGATAAGTCATCGACAGAGAACATTTTAATTCAAGATAAAATGTTTTTTTATGTATGAAAAAACGTATGTGAAGATATCCTGTGAACTGTAAAGTCCCACACAAGTCTTCTCAGGGCTGCAGTGAGAAGGAGGTTTATCAATAATGAAAATTACCAGTGTTCTTCTCCAAAAGCAATGGAGGAGGGCTTTGGGTTTCTCTGGAAGTGATAACCATAAAAAGAACCCAGGAATACATGCTTATCATTGTTGTTAATGATGGCAACTGCATCGTGTGACAGGAGAGTCCTGCCTGCAGGCCTGAGACTGGCCCAGTTGCCTCTCTCCATTTTCCCAGGAGAGTGGGCCTCACTCGCCTTGAGCGTCTGCTTCCGCCTGACCAAAATGTCATCAACCGAAAGCAACTGAATATCCAGGTCCCCGTTCTCTTTTTCTTTAATTGATGAATGTTCTTTAAACCTCAAAATACTACTAAACCTTAAGGCCTTTCCCCATTAGATTTCCCCCAGAAAATTAACTTGGATCAAGAAGGATTCAGTGTGAGTCGGATGCTAAGTCCACCCAGCTCAGGGAGCTCAAAAGTTGGCCTCCAGCCCCTCCTTTGCAGGCCCTAGTTTCCGGTGACCATTCATCTGGGGATTTGCAGCAACAGGTATTTTCTGTTTCAGTGACTGAGCTGTGACTCACCGGCTGCAGAGTCACCGTAGTCAGCAGGAGCACTGCAGGGCCCAGGAGCCAGGATGGGGGAGACGGTGGGGTGAGGCTAGGCGGGAGGAAGAGCAAGAGAAAAGGAAGCTACAGAAATAACAAACCAGATCGTTCCACTATTTCATCATGCAATATTCAAATATTAGACCCTGGCCCAAAATAGCTGCTCACCGGCCACCTTTTCTCTTTGTGTTGGCTCCAAGAAACACCAAGTGAGGCAGCTGAACAAAATGCCTCATTCATGAGAACCTGGCGGATGCAAGAGAGTTCCCAACTCGATAATCCCTGACAGCCCTCATTGAATCATGGCACTGCAGGTGCGAAGGCTGCTGGGAGTGGGGCTGGGCCCCCAGGCCACAGTGGTGCCCTGTCCTTGGACTCTCTGCAAGGTAGGATAGGGCAGTTTCCCAAGTTGATAAGGACAGCCAGGCCAGGGAACGGTCCCAATCTGGAAGGAACACTTACAGCAGAAGACTAATTTGACGTGCGTGTGTCAATGCTTGGTTTCTTCACTAAGATTGAGCCCCAGGTACCTCAAAGCTGGTGAAGTGGGGAGAACCTAGTTATTGATTCTTTATCTCTCAGGATTTTTGTTGATTGTAAGAGTCAGTCCTAACTACTGTTCCACACACACCAACCTCAGGAAAAGAGCCCTCTCCGGCAGCAGGCCATGCGATCGCCCCAGTGCCACCATGCATGAGGTGACTGGTTTGGCCACAGTCAGCGTCTCCAACAGGACAGGGCCAGCCTACCTCACAGCCCACCCTGCCCCAGGGAGTGCTCCCTCCTGGCCCACCTCCCAGGACCCATGCTCAGTTTGGTCAGGGAAGCGAGTAAAACTCAGGACATTGTCCATCTGACAAAGGTTAGGGTTACAGCTGGCAGAGGAGCCACTGTCACCTCCGTGGTGTGATTTTAGGAGCGTCCTTAGGAAAATTCAAGATCAAAAATATCTCTCTGGTACTTGTTTGTCACCATCTTGGAAATCCCTCAGTTAAGGATTCCATTCATTTTGGTTAACATTTTGTTAAATTGCAAGTACTGAGAATCCTTAGCACACTGTCACTGTTTCTAATATTACAAGGTATCAAGAGGGGACATAAAGGAGTGACGGGGCCCCAGTCCTGCCCCCAGGATCTCCACCCTTGAGTTCTTGATTGACAAGGCATAGTCACAAAAGAGAACTGACACTGGAGGCAATTTTCACCCGCCTCCCTCGCCTCAGTTTCTTCATCTGTATGATGGGGATGGTAACAAAAACTGCCTAACTCCACAGGGTGGTTAGGAAAACAAGGAAGTCTGGGAGTCTGGTATGAGCATCTCGAAATTATGCTAAAGTGGAAACTTCCTACCACACTGTTGGCCACAAGACGGCTCCAGAGAGGTGTAACTCTGTTGAACCCTTCCAGGTGGTTTTGGTTACTGACCTAACAGGGGTGTGTTCTCCAGGGACCGAGGCCACAGCATGTGCCCCAAGGCCTTGGCTTTGTGAGGTCTTAGAGTCACTTGCTACTGAGAGGAAATACTGGCTGCTGGGTCTTTTGGTACACAAGTTGAACTTGTAGCTATAGGAACATCACATCTTCAGCCTTGATACGCACATTTAAGTCTTTACTCAGTGAAAATGCTTGATAGTTAACTCTTTCACCTGGTCACCTAGATAGCCACCAGTATTTGAGGAATCGGGAACAAAAACACAGAAGTCATTTAAAACCATCCAAACCATTGAAATTCAACCACCGTGCTAACACACTTTGCAAGCAGACTGAAGAAAAATGTAAAACTGAAGCTATTTCTAATGGCTTTAGCTAAACAAAATAAACCCAGAGGGGAAAATAAAATTATTTCTCCCAACTAGAGTTTTTACAAGGATAGAAAAATCAAATGCTTTCCTTAAACTCGACAAAGCAAACAAAACCCTTCAAAGATCCATGGCAGGTATTTAGGTGATTAAGGTTGAGTGGACATGTAAGAAATGTTTCTGGAAAACTGTAAGGCAACTGGCCAGGAGAGCACTCGGCAGCATCGTCAGGATTTGATGGTATGAGAAATGCAAGCCCGGAGGACAAACTTGAAACCAGAATAAGAAACCAAAGCTATTCTTAACTCTCCTGGCCCCTCACCTCCCACCAGAATAAAACTCTAATATCTTCAGAAAGTTATGTTTATTTGGGGGAAATAAAATGCAAAGTTTTTTGAAATCATTAGAGTTTGCCAGGACCCTCCCATTTGTTTTTTCTAATTGGCCTTCCTCTGTGTATTAGTCAACGTGAGCTGCCATAACAAATGCCACATACTGGGTGGCTTAAGCCACAGAAATTTATTTCCTCACATTTCAGGAGGCCAGAAGTTCAAGATCGAGGTGTTGGCAGGTCCGGTCTTGTTTCTTCCAAAGTTTCCTTCTGGCTTGCAAATGACTATCTTCTCGCTGTGTCAGCACGTGGTTGTCTCTGTTCACCACACATGTCCCTGGTGTCTATCTGTGTGACTGAATTTCCTCTTCTTATGATTCTAGTCAGATTGGATTAGGGTCTACCATAACAGTCTCATTTCAACTTAATCACCTCTTGAAAAATCCTAACTCTGAATGCACAGTACTGGGTACTGGGAGTCAGGACTTCAACATAGGAATGGTGGGGGCCCAAGAAGCCCATGACCCTGTTCTTATACTCTCTCTACCTTTGCATGGGACAGATCTGATGTGGGTCTACTTGCCTGTTTTCCTGGATAGTCTGTCTGTCTTTTTCTTTCTGACTCTATATCCTTAGTACCTCTGTGTGCGTCCTTCTCTGTGTCTGTGGCTTCTACCCTCACCCCAGACCCTCTCCCCTACCACACTCCTGAATTTTCTTAAGATATCTATTAAATACTTTCTGTGTGACTATAGAAAATATTGTCCCTGCCCCCAAGAAACTTTCACTAAAGATTTGACCTCAAATAACTATTCCATAGGGCAATTTATGATCCACATCAGCATTCCCGTCCATTCTTTCATCAGAGACTAGAGGAGAGGTTGGCAAACTATAGCTTCAGGCCAAATCTGGCCCACCACCTGGTCTTAAAAATAAAGTTTTATTGAATGTACCCATGTCCATTTGTGTATGTTTGTGTGTATTTATGTTTTTGCAGAGTTGTATAATTTGACAAAGACCTCATGGCACGCAAGGCCAAGATACTCACTATCTGGCCCTTTACAGAACAAAAGTTCGCTGACTCTTGGACTAACTTCAAAATTTATAGAAGGGGAAAGGCAGGAAGAAGCCCATCTGATTGTTGAATTTGGGAATATGTCACTGAGGAAGTGTAACTTAAGGTGGGCTTTGACACTGGTGGATGTGGGACTGGGATTGTAAGCAACATGAACAGCATGAGCAAAGGTGTGAGACCACAGAAACTTGAGGCAAATTTGGGCCTAAGAGAAGAAATCCAGACATTATGGTAGGAACCTGGACCTCAATCGGATGGATCTAGAGCATCATGGAGGGCTTTGGAGCAGTGATTGATGTATCACTAGCACACTGTGTGCGAGGGTGCCGCTCAGCATGCACAGGCTGTTTTAGATCCAAGCTGCCACCCAGGAGCTTAGAACTCTAATAACAGGAAAAAGAACAGAGACATAACAAGGGCAGGGCAATTCTCCGCAAGGAAAGTGACCCCAGAGTGGTTCAAGTAAAGTCAAATTGGTCATAGGGGAGAGGATGAGCTGTTATGACAATGACGTTCAGATTCCCTGAGCCTGTGGTCCATCGGGTCCTCTCTAAGGGCCTTCCACTCCACATCTCACTCAATCACAGAAAAACCTGTCAGGAGATGCCCTCATCACTCCCAGTTAATGATGAGGAAACAGACCAAGCCAGTATTTGACTCTAAGTCAGCACTTTCATTCTCCATCATCCAAGTGCTGTGCATCTGAGTTCAGCATTCCCGTCCATTCTTCTTCACTGTGGGGACAGGGGAGCACGTTGGCTTTCCATTACTGTAACAAACACCCAAGATAATCAACTTCTAAAGAGAAAAGGATTATCAGAGGGCCCAGTCCATAAATGACTGGGCCCATTGCTGTGGGCCTGAGGTGAGGCAGTACCTGTGAACATGTGTGATGATTCAAAACTGTTTGCTTCATGACCAGAAAGTGAGAGAGAAGAGGAAAGGGCTGAGGTCTCCCTCTTCTCTTTAAGGGCAATCCTCCAGTTACCTAAAGACCTCCCACTAGGCCCCACCTCTTAAGGTCCACCACCTCCCAATAGCACCTAGCTGAGGACCAAGTCTGTACCACATGGACCTTTGAGGGACATTCCAGATTCCAAACTACAGCAGGAAGATTCACTAAAGGACTTGGAAAAGTCTATCATTTGGAGATAAATGAGTAGGAAGACTTAGGATTCATAGTTTATAGTTAATATTTGAGTAGGTTTCAATTTTTGAATTGGATTTTGAATTTATAAGGATGACTGACACTTCAGTATATGTACTAGGTTCCCATGTGGGATTGTGAAGGAATCAATTCTCTGCTGCACTTTTGGGTGGAAATGTGTACCTCTGTCCATCCAGGAGGGAACCTGTGTTAGTCAGCTTTCCATCACTATCACAAAATAGCTGAGAAAACTTAAAGGAAAAAAAAGATGGACTTTAGCTCACCATTTCAGAAGTTTCAGCCCACGGTCCATTGGCTTGCTTTCAGGCCTGAGGTAACAGAAACATCATAGCAAAAGCATGAGTGGGAGAAAAGCTGCTCACCTCATGGCAGTTAGGAAGAAATGAGGGAGGAAAGGGGTCAAGGACAAGAAATACCTTCCCAGGGAATGCCCCCTGTGACCTACTTCCTCGAACTAGGCCCCACCTCCTGCAGTTTCCAATAATGCCATCAGATTTTGAATCCATCATTGGATTAATCCATCCATAAGATCAAAGCCCTTATGATCCGATCACTTCCCCAAAGCCCCACCTCTGAACATGGCTGCATTGGACCAAGTCTTCAACACATGCACCTTTGGGGGATGATCCAGACCCAAATGATACCAGAACACTAAAAAGCCATTGTTCTCCATGGTGTGTGCGTATACCACGATATCTTGTGTTTGACATTTCAAAACACCACAAGGCCTGAAGCTGAGGATTGCCAGCTTTAGGTGATGAGGAAGGGACCATCTGGAAGAAGCCCTTCTTCTCTCCACCAGCCTCCTCGTGGTCCTGACAAGGCTCTTAGGGAAGCCCAAAGGGGCCTTGCTGTCCTAAGAACAGCAGCTGAGAACCACGTGGAGTAGGTTGGTGGTGCATCCAGGAGGCAACCTCTGGGTGGTGACTTCCACTGGAGGAGAAAAGATGTTTTCCAGTCTCGACGACCAACAGAGAGTCAGGGAGGCATCAGGACCTCCTGGCTACACTGGGGTCCTGACGGAGAGGTCAGGAGCTACTTCCCCAGGACGAGCAGGAAGACAGTGGATTTAACAGAGGAACTCAGGAGCTCTCAGATCCCCCCCCTCCTCCTCGGGGTTCCCCACATACCACTAGGTCCTGAATGACAAGCTGCAATTACATTTAAGTGCTAAAGTTACAAGTTGTTCTAAACACTCTTCAACAAAGAATATTCAATGCAAAGGAACCCCAGGCGGTTACAAACCTTTTTTTTTTTTTTTTTTTTTTGCTGTGCAGAAACCATCAGGTTTGCATCCAAGAATGTGTTGTCTGTTTGAGGCTGGCCTTTATTCTTTCAGACGGGTGCCAGTGGCATGCATCTCAAATGAGCAGTTGTCTGTGGCCCCAGCGTCTGTGGCTGAGGCATATCTAATCAGGTTAAGCAGCCGTTCATCCCAGCTGTCAGCTCCCTGGAAATCAGAACATTATCTGCAACTGCACACAACTCAAATAGAAGGTTGGCGCTCTGAGGCCTGAATCTCCATCTCCCTCTGACCTGGCTGTGGCGGCCCCTGGTTTTCTCTTTTCCTACGTTACTATATTCAACAGTAGCAAAGCTGTTTTAGGGATTAAAACAGCTAATTGCAGATTTCCATCGTGGCCAGCCTCTCGGCACAGGTTTGGAGAATGTGCTGGTGGTCTTTGCCGGTGGCGATGTTTTTGGTTGGGTTCCCTCATGAAGTCGCTTGTCCACACCCGGACTCCACAAACCTATTAATTGGGGGCTCTTCCATGTGGGCCACTAGGTCTGGGCATGAGGAATTTGGTGGAATTTAGTGTGAACTAGAGTGTGATGTTTTCTTGGCCCCAGATGCATGGCTAGAAGTGTTCCTTGAAAACTCATCTACTTTACCTCCTGCTGTACTAAAGAGAGGAAGAACTCGTGGGTCAGGGACAGAGGTGGGATGAGACACTACATTTCCTGATTAAAACTCCACGACTCTCTTGTGAGATAGCTGCATAATGGACCATGTTTGCTCAAAAGCATAAGGGAGACAGTAAAACAGGCCTAAAGCCAGATTTGGATCCAGACCCCCATGTACACCATGGGTGTCACATTGTGTGACTTTTTTAACCTGCTGAGTTCTAGTTGCTCCACCCATAAGATGGGGATAATAAGACCCACCTGTCAGGTTGGCTGATGGATCTGTTATTTTTTATTTGTTCTTTTTAGTTACACATGACAGTAAAATCAATTTTGACATATTTATGCAAACATGAAGTATATCCTATTCAAATTAGCATCCCAGTCTTTTGTGGAGGCTGATTGATTTAAATGAGATCATGACAAAGTTCTCTGCACAATGCCTGTCATTTAGCCTTGGGGCCTTGGTGGTGCTTGGTGTAGTCTCTTGGGGCTGATAAAACAAAAATACCGTAGACAGAATAATTTCTCAATAACAGAAATTTGTTGCTCACAGTTCTGAAGGCTGAGAAGTCCAAGAGCAGTTGCCAGCAGATTCAGCATCTGCTAAGGGCGCACTTGCTGGTTCACAGCACCTTCTCTGTGTCTTCACATGATGAAAAAGTGGAACAATGTCTCTGGGCCCTTTTTTGAGGGGGAGGGGGACTGAGGATTGAACTCAGGGGCACTTGACCACTGAGCCACATCCCCAACCCTATTTTTTTGTATTTTATTTAGAGACAGGGTCTCATTTAGCAACTAGTTGTTGCTAAGGCTGGTTTTGAACTTACAATCCTCCTGCCTCAGCCTCCCAAGATGCTGGGATTATAGGTGTGCACCACCACACCGGGCTCTGAACCCTTTTTAAAAGGGCACTAATCCCATCACAGTGAGAGTGAGGATTTCAACATGTGAATCTGCAGGGCACATAAACATGACAGTGTCCCGCTACTGTTGGTTGTAATGATACATGGATCCTTTTGCTGAGAGATAGTCTCCATATTCTCCACCACCCAGAAGATGCATTGGAAGTTGATTTTTGTGCACTGCCTCCCTCCAGCTACCTAAGTGCTTCCTGTCATTTCTGAGAAGTGCTTTTCACGGGGCCAGTGGGACCCAGTCCTGGGAAAGTTGGGGATACTGAGGGGTCAGAGAAATTCAGGAGAAAAATATCTGTTATTTTCTCCCAAGGGATTAAATATCCTCTTCCAATGAAAACAAGACCAACACCCTGGGGCCAGAGGGAGTAGATTGTGTGTTCACCACCAGCTCCAAAGGACGAGTGCATGGAGTGGCCCTGAGGGAAGGGTTGTTCTCACAAAAGAGAAAGGACACTGCCACCCTTACACACTGACCTGTGACCAGAGGCAGGGACAGATGGTGGGCACCACTGGAGACTGCCTGGGCTCCTAGGGATGGTGGGGAGGAGGAGAGAATCCCTCTGCCAGAAGCCTGTCTTGTAGAACATGTGGAACAAGTTGGAACTCCTTGGAAGGCTTGTCTGATCTTTGAGGAAGATGTTTGAAAAATGAAGCCCTGATTGAAAAGCAACAGATGTTTGATTAACATCATAAGACTGATTTAAAGTCATGGTTGAAAAGAAGAAAATTTGGTGAGTTCAGAGATTTTTCTTTCTCTCTCATTTGCTTTTCCCTCTCCAAGGAAACACAAACTCTAATGAATACATCAAATGTCTTTGCTTTACTATAACATGAATGTCTTTTACTGTACTTTTCTTTCTTTTTTCTTTTTTAAACCACTGTGTACTTCTGCCAGCCTTGTTTCCAATTTGCTTAGGTATCTCAGAAAACAGCTTGAGACAGTGGTTGTCTTACCATTCAGTGGCCTGAGCCTCGGGAGCTACAGCTCCATCTTCAGAAGAAGGGTGAGTTATCCAGCCTTCAGCAAGAAACTTCTGGATGGGTACAGAGGGCACCTGTGTGCCTGCAGACCAGGCTGTGACCACAGGCACTGGTGCTGTTTACACACCCTGTAACCCCTCCTTGGTCTCTTTTATCGTTCTTAAATTCAGCCTGCACCTTGTCTAGAACTTCTTTTTTTTTTTCGGGGTGGGGGGGTGTTGGGGGATAACGGGGATTGAACTCAGGGGCACTCAACCACTGAGCCACATCCCCAGACCTATTTGTATTTTATTTAGAGACAGGGTCTCACTGAGTGGCTTAGTGCCTCGCTGTTGCTGAGGCTGGCTTTGAACTCACAATCCTCCTGCCTCAAGCCCCCTAGTTGCTGGGATCACAGGTGTGCATCATCGTGCCCTGCTACCTAGGACTTCTTAACATTTGAGCAAAAGCCATGATGGGTGGTTTTGTGACTTGAACCTCTATTTCAAGTATAGGTTCTCAAAGACTATGTTTAGAAAGGAGGTTTAATTTTTACAATCTCAAATAAAATATTAGCCAACCTATTTCAATAGTTTATTAAAATTATAAACCCAATTAGATAGATTTTACCCTTTGAAGAAAAGGATTGTTTAAAACCCACCTACTTTCATGTATTAAGGAGAAAAGTAATCACATTATCACCTTGAGCATTTTCTACATTTCAACATTAATGCATGACCAGAAAATGTAAGTCTTCTTTATAAATTAGAACTCAGTAATCACTTTTTCAACCTAAGAAGGTCATATACATCAAATGGTATGGTAGGTATTATATTTAATGAAACACTTTACAGAATAATATCCCCTTTAGAACTGGAACAAAATCAGGGATCCTACTATTGCTACTTTGACTTAGTGAAGAGTTAGTCTTGGCAAAAAATGGTAATCATTTCCCTTTCCCCCCAAAATCCATAATGAAACAAAACAACAATAATATTAATAATCAGCAAACTCACAAACTGACAAGGATGTTTAGCAAGGCTGCTAGACACAAGTTTAAAAGAAACTCAATTAATTGTTTTTTCTATACTAGCAATAGATGACTAAAAACATAGTAAAAATAAAGAATTGTTAATAACAGAATAATTGGCGTATCCAGAATTTAATTTAAGAATATACCATGGGGGGCTGGATATATAGCTCGGTTGGTAGAGTGCTTGCTTCGCACAAGGCCTGGGTTCAATCCCCAGCACTATAATTGAAAAAAAAAAAAAAGAATATACTATGGAAGGGTGGTGGTGCACCCCTGTTTACCCAGAAGCTTGGGGGGCTGAGGCAGGGGGATCACAAGGTCAAAGTCAGCCTTAGCAACTTAGCAAGGCCCTAAGCAACTTAGTGAGACCTCACCTTAAAATAAAATAATAATAAAAAAATACACCATGGAAGAAAGTTAAAGTTTACCTAATAGACATAAAATAATCTAAGTTACTAGAAAGAATGCTCTATATGCTCAGATGGGGTGACATCACATTATAAGGATGAAATCTCCTCTCTAAATGATAAATTCAATACAATCCTAATAAAAAGTCATTGCATTTTTAAAAATATTTATTTTTTTAAGCTGTAGTTGGACACAATACCTTTTATTTATTTATTTTTATGTGGTGCTGAGGATTGAACCTAGGGCCTCACACATTCTAGGCGAGCGCTCTACCACTGAGCCACAACCCCAGCCCAAGTCATTGCATTTTTTAAGAAATAATACACACATACACACACACACACACACACACACACACTCAAGCACACATGCAAAGCACATTAGAGGAGTTCTCCATGGGAAGAGAGGAATGGGAGCAAGAGAATGAAAAGAAATCGCCCCAACAAGGCCTTCACCTTGTATGGCCTGACCCAGGCAGGTGCTGTCAACTGGGTGTGATGAGCTATGCACATCTATGGTCCATGTAAGAGCGATAATGCAAGAGGTACTCACTGTGTAGAAAAGAAAGTTCTATACTTGGCGTCTGTTTTGAGACTGCACAAAAGCAAACCTGGAGTGATTTCTTTCCCTAGAAAGATTTTGGTGTCTAGAGGGACTTGGCACATTCATTAGGTCTGAGGGATTCTGGCTGTGCTAACTACATTCCTGGCATCTATTTCCATTAGGTCTTAGAGGGCTAAGGCCTTGGGTAGTTCAAGGGTCATTAGTTAGAAAACAACACTTTGCTACACATAAATATTCATAGCAGGAGTAGATCATTTGGAGATAGTTTAACACCAAATATAGTAAGAGAAAGAACTAGAGGGCCTTGTTATAAGGGTTACTTCAAAATAAAAAGGGAAGCTGGGCATGGGGCACATGCCTGTAATCCCAGAAACTTGGGAAACTGAGGCAGGAGGATTTCAAGTTAGAGGTCAGCCTCAGCAATTTAGTGAGACCCTCTGCTATTTAGCAAGACCCTGCCTCAAAAACAAAAACTAAAAAGGGCTGGGAACTTCAGATGTAGCTTAGTGGTAAAGCATCCCTGGGTTAAAAATTTAAAAATTCAGTGGACCAGTTAAACAATAAATTTTGCTTGGCTGAAGAGAGAATCAGTGAACTAGGAAATAGCATTAAGGAAATTACTCAGATTAAACAAAAAGTTAAAAGGGGACAGAACAAAAATGAGAAATATTAGGTTAAGGTGATACAAGGAATTTTTATAATAATTTTTTTACCTTTAAAAAAATTTTTTTATGTGGTTCCTGGAATTGAACCCAGTGCCTCACGCATGCTAGGCAAGAGCTCTACCACTGAGTCACAACCCCAGCCCCTGATACAAGTATTTTAAAAGCTTTATTTCTCTCAATTTTTTTTTGCCCTGGAGAAATCGTATTTCAAGATCTCTTTCTAAAACTTGTTGAATTCCTTTTCTTACAAGGAATGATTCATACACTAATTCATTTTTCTAAAGACCCTGTGTATATGACCCACTTTACTGAAGCTCAGAAAGTGTGAGTGGCCTTCCAAGGGTCACAAGATCAGAAAGTGAAAGAGAAAAGTTTAACCCAGATCTGGTCAGCTAGCTCCAAACACCCACTCTCTCCATTGTTAAGAGACCTGGTTTTGACATTGTATGGTATGCAGAATCCGATGCATGAAAACTGAACCACTCTATATTTTAAGTGGGAAGGAATTTTATACCATGCAGGAGTTTCTTCTTAAATCACTGAAAAGAGAGGAGGAACAGGCTTGTAGCTGGACCACCAGAAATGACTCTAGAAGGCGACAGAAAGCACCTACCCCTTAGGAAGGTAGGGAGGTAGGAAATCAGGAGTCCATCACAGGAGCCTTTGAGTTCAGGACTAAGTTTGGTGACCACATTGACCACATGGAGTTCAGTGCCTGAACTAGGATTTCAGAAATCAGGCCAGGCCGGGTAATGGTGGTGTTTGCCTGTAATCCCAGTGATTGGAAGGCTGAAGAGGGAGGACCATAAATTTAAGGCTAGCCTGGGCAACTTAGTGAGACCCTGTCTCAAAACACACACACACACACACAATTTTTTTTTAAAGGAATGGGGATATAGCTCAGTGACAGAGTGCCCCTGAGTCTAATTCCCAGGACTGGAGAGGGGGACAAAAAGAAACCACCATCACCAATATTGCTCCTAAACACCCAAAATGCTGGTGATTGGTCTCTGGCATGCTGAGTTCAGCTCACACCTGTATCAACTACCTCTTGACATCCATGAAAATAAAACTGGATTCTGTATCTTCATGAATTTCTTGCCACCCGAAAATAGCCAAAGGCTGTTCTGTCTTATTTCTAGAATAGGTATAATTTTGTTGTTGTTATTCTTTGCTCCCTTACATCAAATCAGGTCTTATTACTATTTCAAAAATCAATAATTATTTAGAATTAGTTGGTATTTATCAATTTCTTTCCTCATCACTTTATCTTTCAGGTCATTCTTTCTGTATCAATTCAATGTCCTGTTTCCTGAAGTTCATCCTTTAGATTTTTAAGGGAGGGGTTTTGAGCTGTAAATTTATAAAAAAAAAAAATATTTGCAAAACTTGTCATTCAGAACTGTGGTTAAAAGGGAGTCTAGGAAATGGCAGTTTTTAGCCTCTCAGATTCTGTATTGCGGAGTGGTCAACTATAAAGTTGTGGTTAAGGGTAGTGAGCCCAGCACTGAAATAGTTTTATTTGGAGCTCTAAGGTTATGCCACTAAAGTAAGAATGTCAAGAAACTAACATCCAAAACTCAAGGGTATCATGTTCCCTGCTTGAATTTTACATGACCATCATCGTCCATTATCACCTGCTAGCAATATGTAAAAAATGTAAGTCAAACAATCTAACAAAAAAAGGTGAAAGACCTTTACAATGAAAACTACAGAACACTAAAGAAAGAAATTGAAGAAGATCTTAGAAGATGGAAAGATCTCCCCTGCTCCTGGATAGGCAGAATTAATATTGTCAAAATGGCCATACTACCAAAAGCATTATACAGATTTAATGCAATTCTTATTAAAATCCCAATGACATTCTTCATAGAAATAGAAAAAGCAATCATGAAATTTATTTGGAAAAATAAGAGACCCAGAATAGTTAAGGCAATCCTTAGCAAGAAAAGTGAAGCAGGAAGCATCACAATACCAGACCTTAAACTATACTACAGAGCTATAGTAACAAAAAACAGCATGGTATTGACACCAAAATAGACTTGTAGACCAATGGTACAGAACTGAGGACACAGAGACAAACCCACAAAAATATAGTTAATTTCATACTAGACAAAGGCACCAAAAACATATATTGGAGAAAAGATATCCTCTTCAACAAGTGGTGCTGGGAAAACTGGAAATCGATATGCCACAAAATAAAATTAAACCCCTATCTCTCACCCTGCACAAAAATCAATTCAAAGTGGATCAAAGACTTAGGCACTAGAACAGAGACCCTGCACCTAATAGAAGAAAAACTAGGCCCAAATCTTTACCACATCGGCCTAGGATCTGTCTTCCTTAACAAGACTCCTAAAGTGCAAGAAGTAAAATCAAGAATCAATAAATGGGGTGGATTCAAATTAAAAAGCTTCTTCTCAGCAAAGGAAACAATAACACGAGGAGCGAGCCTACAGATTGGGAAAAAATCTTTACCACATGCATCTCCGATAAAGCATTAATCTCTAGGATATATAAGGAACTCAAAAAACTAAATGCCAATAAAACAAATAAACCAATCAATAAATGGGTTAAGGAACTGAACAGACACTTCACAAAAGAAGAAATACAGTTGATCAACAAATATACGAAAAAGTGTTCAACATCTCTAGCAATTAGAGAAATGCAAATCATGCACTAATATCTCCAATGTGTTGAAGGAAAAATAAAACAAAAAACTATTTGCCCAAAATTCTATACCTAGATAATATACCGTTCAATTGAAGGAGTAAAATACAGATTTTTACATAGTGCAAAGATACAGAGAATTTGTGGCTCAGAGATCCTCACTAAAGATCTAAAGGATGAATTCCAGGAAACAGGAGATTGAAATAATAAGGAAAGAATGAGCTGCAAGATAAAATGGTAAGTAAAGCAATCAGTAAATAATATTGATTTTTTAAAATAGTACTAAGAATTGAGTTGAAGCAAGGGATAAAACGAACAAAAAATATACATGTACTAGAAAATAATAACAAAAGTAAAAATGGTAATCAAGAAAATTTTTCTTTCTTTCTTTCTCTCTCTCTCTTTCTCTCTTTCTTTCTGTACCAGGGATTGAACCCAAGGACACTTAACCACTGAGCCACAACCTAAGTCCTTTTGCTAAGTCGCTTAGGGCCTTGCTAAATTGCGGAGGCTGCCTTTGAAATTGTGATCCTCCTGCCTCAGCTTCCCAAGAAAAAAGAAAAAAAAATATTGATTAACTTTAGACTCTTTCAGGTCTGTATGTGTTGTTTGCATGTGAAAGATAGCTCTTAAGTGATAGAAATAAAAGATTTATCAGGAAAACAAAGGAATCTTTACTTCTTATCTCCAAGGAAGAGGGAGGGTATTATGGTTTAGATGTGAGGTGTCCCCCAAAAGCTCATGTGAGACAATGCAAGAAGGTTCAGAGGAGAAATGATTGGGTTATGAGAACCTTAACCCAATCAGTGAATTGATCCCCTGGTGGGATTAAATGAGTGGTGACTGAAGGTGGGTAGGGTGTGGCTGGAGGAGGTGGGCATTAGGGGTGTGCCTTTAGGGTATATATTTTGTATCTGACAAGTGGAGTCTCTCTCTGTCTGCTCTCTGATCATCATGTGAGCTGCTTCCTTCCACCACACTCTTCCGCCATGATGGTCTGCCTTAAGCCCTGAGAAACAAAGCTAGCCTTCTATGGACTAAGACCTCTGAAACTGTGAGCCCTTAAGTAAACTCTTCTTCCTCCAAAGTTGCTCTGGGTGGGTATTTTAGCTACCATAGTAAAAAAAACTGATTAAAACAGAGGGGAAAGATGGGGAAGGAGTCAGGCTACAGTCTATACTCCAGTGTGACATTTTTAAAGCAGGTGAAATGAGGACCAGATGGACATCTTTCCTTGCAGAAGATTCTCTAACTCAACCTTTGTTTGGCATCACCCTATCAGTTGGAAAGAGTCAAATACAAGTAGTTTCTGCCTGGCCTGGTTCCTCCTCTGCTGCCCTCCTCTGGGCCCTGACTACCAGCCTCATCTCTAGGCCAGCCAGCATGCATGTTACTACCCTGTTCCCCGTGTGTCACCTGGGCTGAGGCTTATCCTCCCC
This sequence comes from Marmota marmota marmota, assembly GCF_001458135.2. Taxonomy (NCBI): domain Eukaryota; kingdom Metazoa; phylum Chordata; class Mammalia; order Rodentia; family Sciuridae; genus Marmota; species Marmota marmota. The sequence continues at coordinate 12,103,197 of NW_025999982.1, forward strand.
CATCCCTGCACACTGCATCCCTGCTCTGCCCCAGCCTTGCTCTTTCCAGGCCCTTCTTGAGGTTTGAGCTGGCCTCTGCCTCCCTCCCTGCCACATGCTACCTGCCATGCATGCCCGGACAACAACATAAACACTCAAAACTGTTACCGGTTATTACTGGAAGGTGGGCAGAATAAAACAACGGTGGTTATGAGCACTTGCGTTAGAGCTGGGCAGTCTGGGTTTGAATCCCAGGTCTGCCTCTTATTGCATTGTTAATCCTCAAATAACAATCTAAGCTCCCAGAGTCTCGGTTTCCTCATCTATAAAATGGGAATAAAAATGCCTACCCCTTTGGGTTGTCATGAGGATGCAGCTTGGCACAGAGTTGGCCCAGGGCACACCTCCACACATAGAGGAGGCACAATGCTAACAATACTGAGAGCGTCCCATAAGGCAACTGAAATTTGCAGAGGCAGGGCAACTTGTGAATGAAAGTTCTGGTGGTTGTAGGACTGGGTTGGGAAGCAGGTTTTCTGATTCTCCCTCTGAGCTCTTACCCCCAGCCAAAGCCATGTGATCCACGTCTCAGGCTGTGGATGGCAGCCCTGGGCCCTTGCCTTGGCTGCCACTGGGTCTTAGATGTCCAGTGCCCCTGGTTTTGTTTTTTGTAAGGAACTAAGTTGTGGGAACTTTTTTTTTTTTTTTTTAAATCCTGAGGACCTTATAACTTGAGCCCACAGAAGCCATCCAGCATCTTGTGTTAATTTTAAGAGTGAATTTCCAGTTTGGACACAGTGGTAGACACCTTGCAGGAGAAGTGGGTCTTCTGGAGAGGGAATTAGACTAGAGACAGAAAGAGAAGGAGGTTGTGAAGAGGGGAAAGAAACAAAGCCAGAATTTGGGGACCCTGCCTGACCTGAGGAAGAGGCTTGGAGCTAGGGGCTCCCCAGGAATCAGGCAAAGGCCAGGCGGGAACTTCAGCTGTGGCCTGGCTTCCTAGAGATGATCTCCTGGGTTCTGGAAAGCCTCAGGAAACTACCTGGTGTGTGCTCCTTGGACTTTTTTCCAATCGCCCTGTGGAACTGCCAACATTTTCCACATTAAGAACAAATCAAAAGAGATTTTTCACCAAGCGTGAGGTAGTGGACGGGAATGAGAACAAATCAAATTCATGCAAAAATAGAGGAAATTAATTTTTAAAAAGCCCAACCAAACACCCTGTAATTTTCAGTGATTTCCTTTCAGGGAAACTGTGACCACTGTCACTATAAACAAAGCAGAGAATAAATAAATAAAAAGGGAAAGAAGGTTGTTTTCCCTCCCGGCCTCCCTGATGGATGGTTTACAGAGGCCCCGGGATAAGAGTCAGCCTCTAATGGTTCCCAGATGGCGCCTGCTCTGCCCCTGCACCATGTTCTCCACGCGCCTCTGCCCGGCCTGCCAGACACACGGATGGTGACCGGGACGGACCTTCGCCCCCTCCACCGTGGCCACAGCCAGATGCAATTGGGGCAGTGGTGGGAGGGGCGGGCAGCAACAACCACCCTGTGACCACCGTGGAAATGGGCCACCAGAGCCAGTGCCCTCTCCCTTCAGCGCATGGCTGAGCTCCTGGTGGCCTGGCTCTGACTCCAGCCCTGAGACCACCAAGGCGCTACGTGCCTCCTTCCTCTCAGGATGACCTTCCTCAGCTGTGCCCATAGCCAGGCTCCTGGGGCCCACTGCATCCTGCCTCCCAGGAGGGGCTGGCTGGGCTCAGACCCTCACTTAACTCAGGAGAAGCCCCTGCCCTTCCTGCACCCCCTGGATTAGGGCCCTCTGGACCCAACAGGATACACAGCTCCAAACCCTTTCTGAAATGAGGCAGGGTGTCCGTCATGATTAAAGTTCCCATCTCAGAGCATCTTTGCTCCTGGGAGGTTGGATTGAAGCCCCCGTGGATCACCCTCACGCAGCGTCACGTCCTGGAGGCTCCTCATCCCAGGTTGCCACCCCCAGTACCTCTGCTGCTTCCATAACCTCAGGAGGCTGCCCTGATGGAGCATGTGTGTGACCCAGGTGACCACTGGGATGTGTCTTCTGCCTCCTCTCCTCCCTCCCTGTCCTGCATTCTTAGAATAAGCCTGGAATGCCACCTGAGTGGCCCCTCCTGATTCCTCAACACCCGGGATTCACCATAAAAGGGGGGTGAGACGTGTAACCAGATTCCAAACCTCTCTCCTCTTACTATCTTGGTTTCTGTCTGTAGTTGAGGAATTCAGGTGCTTTTACCAGCCTAGACATTCTCTTGGTCCGTGAGGAGACATAAGCCTTCTCTTCAAAGAACTTGAACATAACTTTGTCATTGTTGAATATCTCTTGCAAAACAAATATCATGATGAGCTGGGGTAAATGAATCAGAAACAGATGGATGAAATTTCTCTGAAATACACAGAATTTCAACCCGGAGGGAAAGGGTGGAGGCAAAAGGCATTTGGGATTTCCAGAAGTCCAAAATGCAAGGATAGGGGCAGAGCCATCTGACTGCTCCAACCAGCTCATCTGAAAGTGCCCAGTCAAGCATCCACAGAGATTCTCTGCGGCTTCCAAGGGGCCTGGTTATCAAGAACATGGGGCTGCTATCAAATTTCTAAAACATGGCTTCTGAAAATAAACGGTTCTAATTTACAGTATACCTTCTCTTAACCACTCCCCTGGAGCACATGGCCCCATGGAAGATGGAAATTATTTTGGAGATAACCAGTTGCTGGGTTTGGCATCCATTCTGAAACAGTTAGATGTGTGCACAGAGGCCCTGATTGGCGGGGTGGGAGTGTGCTGAGAGCCGGGGCCGACACATCAGTGGTTTCACCAAGAATGCGAAAATCCTATACTTTGTGACAAAGTTGCTCCAGGGTAAGCAGATTGCTCACAAATCGGTTACAGATTTCCCTAAAATATGTAGGCACTTCCATGCCGGAGCTAGGGAGTGTGGAGCCCAAATGCATATGGGGTGTTGCTCAGCTCAAAATATGGAAATGGAGGAGTTGGAGATGATGACCCGTCCCGGCAGTTGTCCCTAGGCTGGTCCTCCCGCTTCCTCCACATCCATGCCCCGTGATAGTCACAACTCTGCACAGTGGCTTTGCAGATTCCTGTAGAGGAATTGCTGCCTCCCTATTCTTCAATCTGCAAAACCAAACCAAACCTGTGGCTACCTCTACCACACAGCTACGTTCTCTGTTCAAAGAGGAGCTGCCTTCCACTGGTATTTTGAAAATGAAATCAATATGAAAAAAATTGGGGAATCTCTCAGAGTGTGTCCTCGATTTAATGTCATATGGAAGTTTTGCAGATACTTCATCACAGGCCCAACCGTGGTCCTTTGTAGAAAATCAAATGCATTAGTTAGTCTACTAATTCATATTTAGCAAATCTCAAATGGGACTCTTTGTTTTGATTACTGCTTTGATGATCACCTCAGCCAGGGGTACATGGCACCTTCTCATGCCGAAAATCTCTAATTCCTCCTCAGTGGTGCCCTCTTGCTCATTCCTCAAAACCTAAGTCATCAGGAAGTCCTGTGGGTCTTGGATCCACACACTGCCACTGCCTCTTCGGTCTGGACAACTTTGGTCACCTCCAGGTGGCCTCCACCTTCTGCTCTCACTGCTTTTCCAGTCTCTCCCCCAATCCATCCTCCACACAATGGCTCCAGGTCCCTTTCCTCAAAATGTAATTCAGATCATGTCCTTTCTATGCATAAAAATGTATAGTGGTTTTCCACAGTCATTAGAATTAAATCCAAACTTCCAACTGTGACCTTCAAGATCATGTATCCTCCAACCCCTGCTTCCCCTCAACTCCCTCCCCACTTTCCCCTCTACCTGACTTCCCTGATCCAGCTACCTGGCTCCCTCCCTGACATCCAAGCCCCTCACACATGCACATCGTCAAAATGTTCAGGAATTAGGAGACAATATCCCTGAATAATAGAGAATCTCTCTGCCTCTCTGAGCAGCTGTGAGCAAGAAATTAGTTTGTATGGCTTTGAGACATTACAGTTTGGGGCTGTTATAACAGTGCAGTCTGTACTTACAAAGTGCAAAGGAAGCTCCACTAACATGAGCCTCCAATTTTTGATGTCTGTCAGTCCTGACTAGCATGAGTGCAGGACCTTGATGGCTCACACAGGTACTCCTGGGCCTTCTGGGTGCAGGGACAGTTCTCTCACCCTCTTCCACCTGCTTCCTCAAAGAATCTTATTTCCATCTCCAAGGTGAACGAAGCACAGCTACATTGACCACCCAGAGAGTGCCTTTGCAGCAGACAGATTGGAGACATGCTTTGAGTTTTTTAGGGACAGGTTCTATCAGAGGCTCTACCTGGCCAAAGAGTTTAGACACCTCTCCGGAGCTGACCCTGGATGTGGTAGGACCCATAGCTTGCTGGATGCAGCAGGGTGGATCAGAATGGTATCACGCAAGGTAAAGGCAAGGATACCAAACTTCCTGAAGCCTCCTTCCCAGAGGCAGGGTGGTGGACAACTGGAACAGCAGGCAGAGGGTGCAGGTGTGACAGAGGTGGGGCAGCAGACCTGGAGATGCTGAGGAGCTCTAGCATAGAGCCTGTGGCCTCTGGGTCTCCCGAGGGTGCCAATCCATGTAAACATGAGCCACAAAATCATCAGATACTATTTCCTGAACTTTCCAATTTAAAAGCCCACATCAGTGGTTTGGTAATAAAAATAGCAGTTCACATGGCACACATGACGAAAGTTTCCTGGGTGCTGAAGATCCGGCCAAGGAGCCTCTTGCTCCATGATGGAACCATTTATTCAGTTCCATAGTCTGCCTCTGTCACAAGGGGAGGCTCAGCACAGACACCAAATCCCAGCTCCAGTGGCTTTGTTAGTAAAGGGCAAAAATTCCTTGCCTCTCGGTGCCTTGGCCCCCTCCTCTATAAGATGGAGACAAAGGTGGAAACTGTCTCAGAGGTATCAAGGGAGCCGAATGAATAAAAAATATGAAAACTCATGTAACTGCCTGTAAGAGAGCTATTCTTACAAGAAACAGGCTTTCTCTAACGAATTCTACAGCTTAGGCACAGACCGTGACCTTGTATTTACCAGACCCTTGAACCTTGATTTAATGTCATACAGAAGTTTTGTAGATACTTCACCACAGGGCCAACCATAGTATCCAATTTGGAGACTACTTTTATGTTTTGCTTTTGTCCCAGTTCAGATTCTTGTTTCCATTTTTTAAAATTTATACAGGTCCAATTATTATTTTTTTTTAAAAACTAGGTTTGCTGGATTTTTGGAAAATCTTTGCTTTGGTTAGAGGCAACATTTGAAAAATGGCATTTGGGTTTGGTTTGGCTTTCACTTGAAGAGAGCGGCTTGGGTTGGGCTGGAGTTGATGGTTTAGCTCAGTCCAAAGGCTGACCGTGAGAGCTGACCTGTGTTCCCTGTTGCATGTAGGGCGGGAAGAACAGCAGCCCCTCAGTACACCTGCAAACACTGCAAGCTACTGGAGGCCCACAGTCATCTTGAAACACAGCAGTCTTAGAGGTCCTAGAACCACATGCTTCACATTGTAGGACCCTGGCGCAGATGGATTTTGTTATCATTGTTTTGCAGTGTTTTATAAACAGTGTAAGAGGCACATGAGCACTCAGAAGAGCCTTCAGCAGGACCAAGTCTCACCTGAGAGGTGGGCAGATATTTGTTCTAAGTTCATGTCCATTGCTGAGCTTCAACTTCCAGCTGGGGTCCCACTTTCCCAGGCTTGTCCCCAGTTAGAACAGATGCAGGCTTCTTTAACTGAAGAACCCACATTTCACTGTTCTCACCTCTACAGCCACTGCCAAATGTTTCTAGGAATTGTCCTCCTAGGCCCAACTTGAGGGGAAGCCAGTCCCCTCTTGTTGTCTGGGCCTGCTGAAGAGTCCCACCACTGTGTTCCTCCACATCTTGTTGCCATGGGCTGTTTGTGCAGAGCTATGAGCACTGAGCACATAGGTGGACTGGACTGACGTTGCCTCTCTGTTTGGGCTGGCGGTGTGTGTCCTTTTCACTCTCTCTGCCTAAGGTACCCACACAGCACCTGAGATGGGCGTGACCTTCCAAGATGTCAGTCAATCTGCTGACAGCAAGACATCATGAAGCTAGACTCAACCCCCTGAAACCTGACCCCTTGCCTCATTTAAATGGCTTCTCCCTAATAAAACCCGGGTTCGTGTGGTCTCTCTCTTTCCTGCTCGCCTGCCTCCCTTGTGGGAGCTGTGTCTGAGGAGCAGTCACTGAGCCCAAAGAAAAAGGTACTTTCTGTGTCTGTGTCCTTTTTAGTCAGCCCAAACTTACTTGGAGTGGCCCTGATTGATGTAGTCACATGTCCCTGCAATGAAGAATCTGTTTCCCCATTGCCTTCTACCCTCTGAGGTCCCAGGAACAAGCCCACGTGCTCTTCAGAGGTGACAGACCAGAGTGAGAGGTTCAAAGCTCTGACTCTTGGAATCATGGTGCCCACGGACCCTGGGGGTGTTCTCTTGACTGGCACACATGGTCCCACGTGACTGCCGTGTCCTTTGGCCTGTGTTCTTTCAATTGTTCCTTGTTCCCTCAGTCACATACTGAACTCTCCATGTGCTTCTCAGACCTACCCACGTAAGTCTAAACTCCAACTTAGGCCTCCTCTGTTTGTCCTAAGCAAAACAGTCCTGTGGGTAAAATTAAAATATCATGAACATAGAGCTTGGGCTATCAGTTTATGAGGTGAAGTTAAATCAGCCACATTAAACAAGTAATGACAAAGCACATTGTAAACTATAACATGCTCTGCAGATGACAGCCTAATTTGCCCCAAAATCTGCTCACTTGGGTTTCCCATTTCACTGCAGTCCATGTTTAGGAAGGGGTCGGGGGATACAGGGCTCCCTCCTGCCTTTGATCAGGCTGAACTGACCTGACCAAACTTGTGTTTCTATTAACTGCTTAGAGACGATCATTCTTGCTGTGTGAAAAGGTTTCCACAGCCTCTGAGGATTTTTCTTTGTCTTCATTTCTCATTTTGTTGCATCTTTCTGAAGCCAACCCCTAAAGCTGGGAGAGGAGTTCCATGAATCCTGTCCTCAGAGCCACATGGTGTCCTCCCCTGCACTCCACCTTGCCCCATAACTGCCCCTGTGTCTTGCCCTCAATTGAAGGAAGCACATGACATCATCTCTCTCACTGTCACGAAACCTACTAGTTAGAGATGCGATTGTTATTTGTAGAAAATCGTCCAGAGGTAAGACTAGATTCGGGGCTGGGGTTGTGGCTCAGTGGTTCTATTCTCAGCACTACATAGAATAAAGGTATTGTTCTGTCTATAACTAAAAATATTTTTTTTAAAGACTAGACTTTCTGCAAATACAGTCAATACCAATTCTTCCCATCCTATGGACATTGAGAAGTCTATTTCTCCTCCCCTTGAATTTGGGCTGATTTTGTAGAAAGTAAGATTCTGGAACTTCTGAGCCCAGGCTGAAAGAGGCCTGGAAGCTCAACTGCCTGGCACTCTGAGATACCCCACGTAAGTCAGACAACCTGTTAGAGACACAGGTCCCACCTGCTCTCAGCTGTTTCAGTCATAGCAGCTGAAATAGCAGCTGAAGGACCAAGTGTCTGGGTGAGACTTTCTTGACTTACTCGATTTCAGTCCTGTCACAAGACTGTAAAATCATGATTCTTAAGTCACTGTATTATGGGATGGCTTGTTACATGGAAATGAATAATGGATACCCCATCTATAGCAGGTTGATTACTCTGGTAGCACATATATGATTGGCTTGTAACTTATTGGGAAGATGTGAGTACATTTGCATAAGGAACTCGGGAGTCTTCTGAGAGAAACTAGAATGCGACTCCAGCTTTTCTTCCCAGTGAATTCAAGTGAACATTAGTTAGGCTAAATCTGAAGCTGGCCCCCACTCCACAGACATAAAGGTGCGTAAGTCTCCTGAAATAAAGTCAGGGGAGTGGTGATGACCAAAGCTCAGGACCCACATTAATGACCACAGTGCTTCCTGCACAGTGCGAGAGCCATAAATGGAAGGATCCCAATTCCCTATGTAGCTGGGTTTTGTTGAGAATAGCCACGTCAGCCTATTGGAGTTTCCTTAACTTATAAGGAAGGGAAGGTAAAGGGAGAGACAAGGTGATAGAAGGCCTCAATATACAGGGCCTCAAGCAGGGCCCTTCCAGCCAATACTGGGGTTTATATTTTGATTCCTAAACTGTAAAGCCAGACATCCCAGGTGCATTACTGTTACAATTTTCAGTTTTTCTTTTAAAAAGATTCCATCTTGAGGATGAAAAAACTTGTTGAAAAATTAAATAGTAACAGAAGTTGTAAAGAAATATCCTCTTGTTCAAAATTGGTGTCACTCTTTTTCCCCCAAATGTATACGGTGTGTAGCAGAACACAAAGAAGTAATTTTTAGCATATGAGGAAAATTGTTCATAACTTCTCCAGAACCTAGTGTTTGAAACAAGCCATTGCCCTCACTGAATATATGAATGGCTAAAATATTGATTTTTTTTCTTAAAATGCAAAGTCTCTGAAAGAAAAGTGATTTGGTTTTTTTTCCTGTTTCTTCTTTCCCCTCAGAATCAACAAATCAGAACACAACTCCACCTTGCTGAATTTGAACTCCAAAATGTGTGTTTAAGGGAGACAGGGCTGACAGCCGGGGGACTTGAAGGTCCCATTAGCAGTCATCCACACCCATTACCCTGTCTCTCTGGATTTCCTTCCAAGCCACTTTTCCAACACTCTTTGCAAAAAGAACCGACAGATTCTGAAATTTGCATGCAGATCCTTCTTGATAGTAAAAATGCTTCAAGATGTGGCTGGGCGGGCTGGGCGGTTGACTTCTGGGCTTTGAAAGGCCCTACCTGGTCTCAGCTTCATTTCTCACAGTGGTGTTGTACCTGCAGTCAACCCTCTGGACATCCGTGACCCCTCCCCTTTTCTGCAGCCAGAATTCCCAGAAGTCACATGACCTGGTAGATGATTTTTTTTTTTCCTTCCCAGCACTTGGAGACCAAGGCTTGGAGAGGTGGAGATGGACCCTGTTTTAGACAGCTCTTTTGCTACTGTGTCTGAAGGACCCAGCCAGCACAATTGTAGAGGAGGAAAAGGTTTTTTTAAGGACTCTCAGTTTTAGAGGACTTGGTCCATAGAAGGCCAGCTTCATTCCTCGGGGCTCGAGGTAAGGTTAAACACCATGGTGGAAGAGTGTGGCAGATGGAATCAGCTCACATCATGATCAGGAAGCAGAGAGACTCCACTCTCCAGATACAAATATATATCCAAAGCCATACCCCAATTCTCACCTCCTCCAGCCACACCCCACCTCTTTGGTTATCACTGTTAATCTCTATTATGGGATTTAAATCACTGATTGGGTTAAGACTCTCACAACCCAATCATTTCTCCTCTGAGCCTTCTTGGATTGTCTCACATGTGAGCTTTTGGGGCCACCTCACATTCAAACCATAACAGTCCCTGAGCAGCTGTAGAGCCACAGTGGATGGCAAAGCCTCTTCAGAGACTCCTGTCATGGGTGGAGTTCAGCCAATGACTGTGGTGGGGCACATGGTGGAAGAGAGACATTTACCCTCTGGGCCATTCCGCCAGGTCACTGTTGCAAGGTAGGATGAAGTTAGACCTCCTGCTCACAAATCTGTGATGTCCTTTCCCGAGGTGTTTATTTAGCACAGATTTTTTTCTTAACCTAAGGTCAAGATTTCAGGAAGTTCCCTGAATTTGGATGAGAAAAAAATATACATTTATATTTTTACTCACCTCAAGTTGAAAGTTAGCACTCTTTTTCTGCCTTTATTATCAGCAGAATCGCAGGTACTCTCATAGTCCAGTTGTATCTATCAGGAAATATTATTTATACCCATCACTACTTTGGCATGATAAGTAATCAGTAGACCCACTACTAAAGTTTATTATTTAAGAGCTTAATAAGAAAATAAAACTTTATCATACTTCACATGCACTAGGCTGGCCAACTTAAAAAGAAAAAGGAATCACAATGATGGTGAGGAGGTGGAGAAAATGGACTCCTGTGCACTCTTGGCAGAGATGTAACCATGCCGTAAGCTGCTATGGCAAGCCACGTAGCAGCTCTTTGAAAACATAAAAATGGAACTACCAGAGGATCAGCAATTCCACTTCCATGTCTGTACCCAGAAGAAGTGAAGCAGGGCCACGAGGATATTTGTATCGTGTTCATAGCAGCATTACTCACAAGAGCCAAAAGGTAGGCACCACCTAAGCGCCCTCTGACTGATGAATGGATAAATAAAGTGTAATGTGGACACACAATGGGATATTATCCTGGAAATAGGAAGGAGATTCTGGCACAGGCCACAACATGGATGCATGCTGAAGACATTACGAAGTGAAATCAGCCAGTCATGAAAAGACAAATACTTAGATGTGAGGTACCTGGAAGAGTCACATTCATAGAGACAGAAAGTAGACTGGTGGTTGGTTGACGGGGGGATAGGGAGTTAGTATTAAATGGGTGCAGAGTTTCAGTTTTGCAAGATGAAGAGCTCTGGAGATTGATGGTGGTGACAGTTGTCCAACAATGTGAATGTAATTTCTGCCACTGGAACTGTACACTTAAAAAAAGATTAATATGGTTGATTAGGAAAAAAATCCAGTGAAAAAGAACATCCCCAAAATACTGCAAATTAAGTTGTAAAAAAAACATTGATTGTATTTTGATATAACTGGTTTCCTTTTCTTAGTGTTTCATGCATTTACTGGGATGGGGTCTCTAGGCTTCTCCAGGCAGTCAGAAGGGTCCACAGCACAGGAGACTTGAGATTCCTGGGGCCAAGGCTCTGCTCCCCAAACTGCCCAGAGACATGGAGTCCACCTTGGAAAATCAATTTTACTTATGTGTAACATCTTTCAAACATTTTTTGTAGGAAAGGAAACATGGGTGTATTGTGGAGTAAAAAGCAAACTTTATAAGGAGTTTTGGGGATAAAACGTGAAAGGTTAAACGCATTCTGTGTGTGGCTGGTTGGCCGTATCTCTAGAGCTTTGAGGGTTCACCACCAGTGTCCTTCCTTGTTACAAAGGACAGACATGTCTCTGGAATTTTGAGATGACCTGCTTAAGAGCCACACCCTGCCCTGAGAGGGCTGAAGAGGGAGGCCTCTGTTCCCTCTTTAAATTGGAAAGGCTGGGCGGAGTGGCCAAAAAAGGAAACATTTCCACAGGAGGGCAACTCAGGTTCAAATCTGAACTCTGCCAGTTCTTAGCTGTGAGTTAACCTGCCCAGGCTCTTGGTTTCTCTACCTGTAGAACATAAATGAGAGTATTTACCTCACAATGTATACAAAACACCTACCTGGTTCCTTCAAGGGGTGAAACACAATTTAGTTTTCAAATCGGAAAATCAAGTTCTTTCCTGCCTGTGGAGGTGCTTTCTCCAGGGCTGCCAGGGCCTGAGTCCCAATTTTCATTTCAGCTCCTCCTCTTCACCCTAGTCCAGGAGACAAGCTTGGGTGAAAGGCCAGAATTTCTCTTTCTGACCTTCTCGGTCTGTATTGACCTTCTCAGTCTTTTCTGTCATCTCTCAGGTGCTTCCAATTAGATGTCAAATGTGAACTGGCTGATACCAGCTGCAGCCGAGCCAGTGTTAAATTTGCAGACCCCAGGGCTCAGGGAGGGTCTCCACAATTTCCGGAGGCTTTCATTGGGCAGCCAGCATCGTGAATCCTTCAGCCAGGTGGACAGCACCACCCAAGGAGCAGGATCCAGGGGACTTTACTGCAGCGTGTGTCAGTGGGAGGGCCAGCTGCTGGGGCGCAGGCATCAGCACGCGTAGGATCTGGCACAAGCAAACAAGGAGCCTGCAAAGGGCTCAGGGGGACCATGTGAGCATGCCCTACACGTGGGCAGGGTTAGCCTCAGCACATATGATCCACACCACGGACCTGTAAGCAAGGGGCAGGTCCATGAGTACTTCCAGCGCTCCCCTGAGGGTTCGCCTGGTGTTCACCTACAGGTGGTGGCCAGAGGAGGGATCAGAGGCCCAGGAGGCCCAGGAGAGACAGTAGACTTGAGTGGTCCTTGAGCCCGCTGCCTGCATGGAGCAATGACCAGCTCAGGCCTGTGGAAACGAGAGCCAGATCAGAGTAATGAACGGCCCAAAAGCAAATTAAACAGCCAGGGCCCTTCTCTGTTTCTTCTCAGGCCTTCAGATCCTACATCATCTGCTCTCAGCTGTAGTCCTGGCACTTTCAGCCTCGTTTCTCAATGTGTCACCCCCCATATGGCTCTGGGCCTCTCCCCTGGATTGGGCCAGATTCCTCTAGGAAGTGGACCTTGGAATGAGTGCCCTAGCCTGTCCCTGCCCACCTCCCCCACAGTGGACTTGCTGTCCTGCAGGGAGCCCAGTCAGGGTCCCACAGGTGGAGAGTTTCCCCTGCACCAGCCTCGCAAGAGCCTATCAGTCCTGGTGTAGAAGACCCAGACTTCCGAGGCCTCCTCTTCTTTTGAGGCCTAAGATGGATGTGCCTTGGATAGGCTCAGTGCCACATATAAGTGCCACACTCTGACAGTTCTGAACAAGTTTTTTGGCTGGTTGTGACCCCACCTTTACCGTACCTGACATCTTTCATTTCTATCTTTTTCTGCCTTTGCTCTCACAGCCTTCAGGAGCCCTGTGGCCACCTTAACCCTTTCTATAACATACAAATGTATTTAAATCTATATTTACATACATCATTATGCAAAGTATAATGTGTGACTTGAGTATTATAGATATTCATAATTATTTTTAGAAAAACAGAACCTGAGGTTGCCCTGCTTAGGACTACCAGGTGACTCATAAGAACTCCTTGAATTGCAACTGATAAAAGTGATGAAGCATGTGTGTTTATTATTATTCAATAAATTCTGACACCGTGGAAAGACACCAACATGTTTGGTCTACGTTAATGGCATAGTTCACACACAACAGTTAGCACTCAAATCTGTTTTTACCCAAAGCTGTCTTTCCTCGCAGGCCAACTTCGGGTGCAGCCCAGGCCTTGGCCTGGAGAAGAGGTCTGTATGATCCAGTCATAAAGCAAAAGTGCCACTGCCTTAGTTCAGTTCCAGAGCAGTAGGGCCTGGAATGCTGACAGAACAGGCAATCCTAAGTTCCAGGGAGCCCCAAGATACAAGCATCTCTTGGAGAGCCCATGCTGAGTGGCTGGGCCAAGCCCCCCTGAGGCTGGAAGCAGGCTGAGGGATTGGCAAGGAAGGCAAGGCCTCAGCCCCCAAGTAGTGGGATTCAGGGTGGAAAGAAGACAGGACTGGGGCTGGGAGGAGAGTTTAGCTATAAAACACAGTTACAATCCCAGGTACCAGGAATAGTGCTAAAGGCTTACAGCATCATTTCTAACCCACACATTCAGCCTGAGAGGGAGCATCCTCCTGATTTGAGAAAAAGAGAAATCTGAGGGTCCGTGGGCTCAGAGTATCACAGGTAGTAAGCAGTCAGCCAAGATTCAAATGGAAGACATCTGTGATCTGTCCAAGGTCTACTATCCATTCCCAGCTCCACACGGACCCAGTGAGGCAAAGGGGGGAGCCTTAGACTCAGTGCAGGAGCAGAGCGTGTCTGGGCTGCTGATTCCCAGCCTGGGTTAGTGTCCACTGCCAACAGTGTCCAGACCGCCATGTTGGTCTGGGAGAGCGTTCAGCTGCTGGGAGTTGATAAATCATATCTGTCTGTTTTCCCCTCAGAGACTTTGTACCTCCTCTGGAATACCCTGTTCCCAGATTTCAACATGGCAGGCCCCATCCTGAGGAACTAAACTCAGACATCTCCTACTTGAAGAGGAGCCCCTGGCCTCTCCCTTACCCTATTACACTTGCTTCACAATCTTGGATATTCTCATTCATTCTTTGTCTTCCTTCTCCTCAAACATAATAGCATCTGTCCTTGCCTTCCCGAATCCCCACTGCCTAGATCCACCGACACTCTTGTACAGCAGGTGCTCACCAAATATTTGGTGAAGACATCAGAAAAGGTGGCAGAGTCTGACCACCAGCAAAAGCTACCTCTGACCATCCCAGTGGTCCTCTGCGCAGCTGCCACCTCAGTGGCCACGTGGCCCTTGGCCATCACTTGACCAGACGTCATCTAACAGTCCAAAGCAGACCTCACTCACTGACCTACCTTGTGGGTCTCCAACATGGCTGCCCCTGCCCTGGTGAGGTCACCGAACCCAACTCTGCCTTCCTGTCACCCCTCATGCCCTCACACACTGAGGCTTTAGGAAAACAAAAACAGTCTTTGAAATAGGGTTCAAGGCCCTGGTTTCAGATGGCCAAACCCTCCCACAAAATGGAAAGAATGCAGGGCCTGGAGTCAGACTAGGCCCAGACCCTGGGCAGGGACCCACGGCTCCTGGTCTCATGTACACCATGTTCAGCATTCCTGGGCCACAGCTAAACTCCTCCTCCATCGAGTGGATTCTGCCACTTTCTCCCTTTAAACCCCTGCAGGGAGGCCTGCAGGTCAAGGAGACACAAAATCGGGTGCAGGTTGTGCTTCTCAGATGAAAAGTCAGACAGTTTCACAGCTGTGCTGCCTGACTGTGCCAGGCAAAATTGCTTTGTCTGGGAGATTTTTATATGCATGTGAGGTTTAGAGTTTATAGAGAAAAAAAATATATATATAGCTCATTTCGTAGCACTATTCTGGGATTTTCTCTGAAGCACAGTCTCCGCACAGCCCTGAAATGTTTTGACAGCTCAGGCAAATCTTCAGGAAAACCTGAGGCCAGAGTGTTGGCCCTTGAGATGCTTGTCGCTCAGCTCCCCACACCCCCACCGGGAGTCCACACCACCACCCTGACCTCGGGGCCAGCTGCGCAGGCCACTTATGAATCAGCCTTGTCCTCCTGTTCTGATGCGGGAAAATGGGATGATGAATTCATTTCCATCACCACACTGCCCATAAGTCACGCTTGAAGGGCCTTTTTTTCTTTTGGAGTTTCCAATGACAAAGATTTCATTATCCCAAGCAATAATTTTTAACCAGAGCAATGTACGATTTCACTCGACCTGGATTAGGCCCATATGTGAGGGGCCGCCCCAGAGCAGCAGTGTCTGGGGGAGGCCGGGAGAGGGATGTAGGGTCTCCTGTGCTCTCCCCTCCCCAATTCTTGCCCCTTTCTTCTCCATGGGGTTGATTTTCTTTGTTCTCAGTCTCCCTCCTCTACTTGTGGCCCTGTGCCCCCCAGGTGAAGACTCCCTCCTGCTGGTGACAGCCAACAGGTCCGGCTAACATTCTGTTCATTCTGTCTGTCTGCTCCCCTTTCCTGTGCCAGATCCCCTCCCCCCAGATTCAGAGGCAAAGAGGGGCAGAGGATCGTCAGTGATGTTTTCAAATGGAAGCCAAAGGGCCT
Source organism: Marmota marmota marmota (assembly GCF_001458135.2). Classification (NCBI taxonomy): domain Eukaryota; kingdom Metazoa; phylum Chordata; class Mammalia; order Rodentia; family Sciuridae; genus Marmota; species Marmota marmota. Next base: position 12,118,642 of record NW_025999982.1, read on the forward strand.
TCCCTCTGAACAGAAAAGCAATTCCAAGAGCAGGCAAGAAGGACGAGCCTGGGGCTTGACTCCCCTCCTGCCAGGCTGCATCCCTCCCAGGTGGTTTTCACGGAGGCCTTACATGTCCAGACTGGGAGCCTAAAGTCATAGAAACACAAGAAAGAACCCAAAGAGCAGCTGTGGAGATCTTCAACAGCAACTTAGGCTCCTGGAAAGCAGCCGCTGTCCTTTGGGCTTTCTTCCTGAGGCTGGCTAGGCCCAGGAAGACCAGGAGCCCTGCTGAGATGGGCTTACCCTGGGGCAGGACTGGGGTGCCTCTGACATCCCCCACTGCCCTGTCACAATGCATGGAGTCCCCCTGCTTTCCTGTAAGCCATGATGCCACCATTAGTGCAGGGGCAGGCCCAGGTCAGAACACTAGCAATAAGCCCAAGATGAAACCTTGGTTTCATTGGGTTTGAGGGAACATGTCTGCATTTAAATAAATACTGTTTATAGAACACTAACCAAACACAAAAGGTAAATGCATAAGATATACTGCACCTCCTCATACAGCAGGTACAAAGAGGCTACACTGAAACATTCGAAGTACCCACATGGTGGTTTCATACTGCTGGCTGACATCCAGGCCCCAGGCAGACCAGACACCAAGGCCCAGTCAGTGACTCCTGGGAGTCCAGGAGGCGGAAGCTTCAAAAGAGTCCAGGGGAGCAGCGTGTCCTTCAGGAGTGGGCAGTGACGCTGCGCAGCTGGTGGGGACCAACCATTGAGTCTGGGAGCTAAAGCTCTGGACCTCATAATGGTACCCGCTCAGTCACACAGGAGGTATCTTGAGGCTGTCTTGGTCCCCAGGTCTCAGCCACCACTATTACCTCTAAATTCCTCCCACAATATGCCGTAGAGCAGATGACGAGCCTTACACTGCGTGGGGACCAGGAGGAGGGGAACAAGCTCAGGGCACAGCCCTCATGGTGGTGGGCTTCTCTGTCCACTAACTGGCCAAGAGCAGCCCCAGTTGCCCTTGCCCCTGGCCCCTCTATAGGCCAGTCCCCAAGTCCCTGCTTGATGACCTATGAACCACCTCATGTCGTGAATTAAGAGTTCTGGACAAGCGGTCAGGAGATGCTGACGACGTGCCAGGGTGCTGAGGGATTTGTATGAAGTGGCAATGGTTTTTTTTTTTTTTTCCTTCTTATTGTTTTTTTAATTCAATAATTTTTCTTTAGAGGTGAAATTCACATAACATAAAATTGGTCATTTTATTTTACTCTTTTAACTTTTGGGCAATGCTGATGACTGATCCCAGGGCCTTACTCCTGCTAGGCAAACGCTCAACCAACCGAGGTACAGCGTCAGCCCCCAAATTAACCATTTTAAAGTGCACCATTCAGGGGCATTTTGCACATTCACAATTTTGTTTGTCCCTGCCTTCCCCTACTCCCAGAACATTCTTATCACCCAAAAAGGAAACTCCACACCACCCGCAGTCACTGACGTGCTCTCTGTGGATTTACCTAATCTGGATATTTCATATAAACAGAATCATGCAATGTGTGACCTTGAGCATGTTTTTGAGATTCATCCATGCTGAGGTATGTGTCAGAATTTCACTTCTTTTAATGACTGAATAATATTTCATTGTGGGTACACTAGATTTTGCATACCCCTTCTATTGATTCCACATTTGGCTGCTGTGAACTGCACAGTAAACATGTATGTGTAAGTATTTGTTGAGATCTTGCTCTAGGTCTCGGTCTCAGGAGAACTGTTGGGTCATATATTCTATATGACTTTTTGAGGAAGAGCCAATTTATTTATTTATTTATTTAAGGGCTACATCCTCTTACATTCCCTTTAGGGGAAAAGGTTTGAGTTTATCTGGCAGTTTTGTGTGATGTGGATCAGGGCTGTGGGAGGCCAGGCTGGGGCTCCTACCTGGCACCCCCATCATACCCAAGCCCTCACCTTGCCAAGAGCCCAGCACAGCATGCAGCTCAGAGCAGGGCCTCGGAGTTGGAGGTGTGAAAGATAAAAGGGGTGAGGAAGGAGGGCAGGATGGGATGAAGAGTAGGAAGGAGGTCTTGATCATGACTGTGGGCCACAGAGCCTTGAGACACGACAGTTACAGTGAAAATCAAGGTCAAGCACCAAGACCACACAGGGCTTCCTGCTCAGGCCCTGCTGTCCACAGCCGGCTGGGCCGGGGCTGGATGCCCCAGCAGATCCCATTGCTGAGGACTAGGCTGCAACATAAAATGATGAAAATGTACAACACGAGGGAACACGCTGAAAGTCACTTATTGGCAGCCACATCCAATCTGAGCAAGACGCCACGGTAGCTCAGGATTTCCACGCTGACCTGGACCAAGTTTTCCCCTGGGGTGCCAAGATCCTGACCTGAGAACTGAAACCACGCAAGGAGAACACGTCAGGGGCCTGACTCATCCTGTTCTCCAGCCAAGGGCATCACCCTGAGTCTGCTCTGGGCGCTGAGCCCACCAGCCCTGGGCCTGGAGAAACCTTGCTCCCCTTGTGCCTGCATTTCCCTGTTTGCAAAATGATGACGCCTTGGCTTGAAGAGCCTTCCAGCGTATTCCAGATGCATCTCTGATTCACAGAATTTTCCCACCTTGGCTCTCTTACCTGGTCCCCATGAGAAAACTCAGATACAAGGAAAAGAAGTGACCAGTTCCACGAGGTCCTATGGACAGGATGCACAGGGCCAGTGTCAGTATCAAGGTTCCCCCACAAGGCTGGGCCAGGTAGGCAATGGGGGCTGCTCGGGATGCCTAGGATTCCAAGCACAGTTGGCACCCCCATGAATGTGCAATATGAGGAATGCGGTCCTGGCTGCCAAACCTGGATTTAAAATCCAACTAAGAGAGAGAGTGAGATGATGGGCTGTCCACCTGCTTTCCAAAAGGACTCCTCTGATCCTTCAACTCTGCACCTTTCTGCAGTCGTGTGCAGGCTGAAGTCGAGATTGATGGGAACGGCTCTGCTGCCAACAGGTGGGTTTCCTCAATTCCCTCTTTGCTGGGCCACTAAGCCAGCCCTGTGCAGGAGGTGGGGGACGTAAAAGAGATAGGATCTGGGGGCTCAGAGGCCCTGCACACCACAGCTGACTCTGACGAGCATGAAGGCCAAGGATGGAGGAGAGAAACTTGAGTGGTCCCAGCCAGTGATTCTCACTTCTGGACTTCAGTTTCCTCCTAGTGATGACATCAGACAAGATGATCCCTGAGCCTCTCCAGCTACAATGTTCTAGACTGTGTTCATGGGGCATCTCTTTGCAGCTCCGGGCAGCCAATCCTACCATGAACCAAGCAAAAGCACAAGCAAGTCTTCCCCACCCCCCAAAGAGCAAAGATGGTGACATCCCCACACAGACCGCTCAATTCCTCATCTCATTTCTCCTCTTAGATTCAGAGTCCATGCAAATGATTTCTCATGAATTTGAGTACTGACTGGGCTCAGCGGAGTGGTTGGCTGGGTTCATTCAGCAGCCGCATTCATCTGGGAGCTTGATTGGAGCTGGAGAATTCCCTAAATGGCCTTCGACACTCCAGAGCCTCTCTTCCATGACCCCACGTTATCCAGTGGTCAAGTGACTTCTTTACAGCATGGTGGCTGGCTTCCAAGGGGGAATGTTCTGAGAAGACAAGTCCAATGTGCAAGTACTTAACAAGACTCTGCTTATGTCATACTTACTAATGTCCCATTGGTCATAGGAGGCCACACGGCCAACCCCAGTCAGTGTGGGAGGGATCACACAAAAATGTGAATTCTGGGAGATATGCGTCATCAATGCAATAATCTATACAGCTGTGAATCCCTCATGGGGAAGGAGCCATGACACCCTGGACCAAGAGGAGTGGGTGCCTGTCCTCCATGCTGATGGCCACGGGGACTGCCTTGTTCTTACCAGGGACATCCTGCAGTAGTGTGGCCTCCCCTCTGCAGCAAGCAAGGCCAGAGCCAACTTCAGAGTCCCAGGGGCCTCCTGCCTGTCCACCACTACTGACCGCCCCAGGTTCCCACCTGAGCCTTTTATGCCCCTCTCTAGATGCAGGATTGCCCTCACGAGACCTCCAGCAGGCGACTCAGCCACATACCCTGCTCTGATGCCTGGACCTACATCTCTGCCTCGATGTCCCACAGGTCCTCACACTCAGCCAGACCTCACTCAACCTTCTTGTCTTCCCCATAACTGGCTCCTGGAAGCTGTCTGAGCAGGAGCCCTGGCTTCCACTCTGGCTCTGCCTTCACTAACCAGGAGATTGGGGACAGGAGACTCAGCTGAGATATAGTTTTTCTTAGCTGCAAACTGGAGATTCTAATGTGGGCCTCTCAGGGCTGCAAAGACTCACTGGGGTGACAGAAGGCCCTGGGACTTGAGTTAATGCTTGATAAATAGTAACAAGAGCAATAATGATTGTTACTTTCATGGTTCTTACCCAGCACTCCAATGGGAATTCTCTTGGTCATCCTGCCTGCTCTGGGGGTCTCTGCCCTTCCACAAGTCCAGAAAGTGACACTTGGAAATGGCCTCTGTACCTTCTCATTGCACTCATCCATCCAGGGGCCTCCCAGGTCCCTCCCTACAGCAAGTCAGCACATAGCAGCTGCCCGGAAAGTTGTATGAGTGAACAGTCCCCCCTCTAATGAGCTGCGTGATGCAGTAGAGCATTTCCTTCCCCAGACCATACTTCCTCAGCTGTTAAACCAGGGGCCCTCACAGCTAGGAACGCTGTGATCCCCCATCCCCGTGCCGGCCCCTGGAACAGGGAACACGAGAGTCTGGCTACGTCACTCAGGCAAGCAGATTCTGAGCAGAGATGACAACTACTAGATGACTCCTTTTTTATCTCCTAAACCATCAGACCCTCCCTGAGATTTCTGGACCACTATCCCTTGCTGGCTCAGAAGTTTATTAGCTCTACCAATATTTTCTTTCGTCGTTCTGTAAAGCAAGCTCAAACTCGGTGAGCACTGCCTATGCAAAGACCTTAAACCACATGTTTATTTTCCTGAGCTATAAAAAGTTTATAGGGGACTGGACTTCTTGTCCAGCACCATGCTCAGAATTGCTACTGCATTCCACAGGAAGACAGAAGGCTCTGTGTCAGCCCGGGGGTGGGAGGGAAGTAGGTGGGGTAAAACTGTGCGACTCCAGTGGAAAGGGCATAGGGCATGGGATGAGACAACAGAATCGTACACTTATGGGGTAGAGGAAGCCATGGGGGAGGAATACAGCAAAGTCACATGATCAGAAAGCCAAAAGGCATCGTTTAGCCATGTGTCCTGCTCTTCATGTCTCCCTCCTGTCAAGGGAGCTTTGAAGACACCAAGTCGGCAGACGCCCCAGGCCTGGCCCTGGCTGAAGCTCACTTTCTGGAACAAGCCCTTGGTTCTAGAACATGGAGTCACTAAAGCTTGGTGCTGGAACAAACCACCCAGGGGAGACACCTTCTCTTGGTAACCCTCTAGTTTCCTGATGATCCCAGCCCATCTCTTTACTCATTTCCAACTAGTCCAGTGACTGATGAGAATCAGATGCCACTGTGTCATTCAGAACCCAGACCCCAGGACATGTTCTGAGACACAGTGAGCCTAACCACCAGCATGGCATTTCTGAAACTCCTGATTCCAGCCATGGAATGAATCTCTGAGAGTACAGCACTTCCACTTGGAATTCAGGTCCAGGTTTTCCACTGAGCTGGCATCAAGATCTTTAAGTGGGCAACATCTTGAGTGGTCTTGAATCCAGCATCTACATACCCTTCTGCCAAAACACTGTGAGGTATGCTGTGGTTCCCAGGTTCCCAGGCCCATTTCCCATTGTGTCCCATCCTGGGACTTCAAGGGGAGCAGGGTGTCATATAATAGGAAGAAGGAAGCAGGCAGACAGAGGTGTGTGAAGATCCAGAGTCCTCACTGCAGCTGGGCATGGTGGCACATCTCTATAATCCCAGTGACTCCAGAAGGCTGAGGCAGGAGGCTTGCAAGTTTGACGCCAGCCTCAGCAACTTAGTGAGGCTCTAAGCAACTTAAGTGAGACTCTGCCTCAAATAAAAAATAAAAAAGGGCTGGGTAAGTGGCTCAGTGGACAAGTGCCCGTAGGTTCAATCCCTATTACCAAAAATAAACCAACAAAAAAATCCTCATTCCAACTGCACAGATTTAGGCACTAAATGAAGATAAGGGAGCAGGACTCCTTCCAAGGCCTCTTCAAACACTAAAATCCTATGATTCTTTAGAGAGAGAGAGAGAGAGAGAGAGAGAGAGAGAGAGAGAGAGAGAAAACATCCTACCATTTGCTTTGAGCAGTGATTCTAACTTTCCCAAGTGCAATGCCTGTTTTCTATTATGATTATTTCATAATGCTCTTTTATTATTCTGAAATGAAAGTGAAAGGTGATATATCCACACTCATAATTTTTAAAGGTCAATGTCTTAACTGTATCAAAAAAAAGCAACTTAAGTTAAATTATATAATAGCTTAAAAAAGGAGAAAAAAACTTAGGAGTAAGTGTAACTAAGGAAAATTACAAAACACTAAAGCAAGAAAATACTAAAAGATATAAAGACCTAAAATATTCATGGATAGGTACAATTAATATCATCAAAATGGCCACATTACCACAATCTACAGACTCAAGGCAATTCCCCAAATATCAATGCATTCTTCAGAGAACTAGAAAAAAACAGTCCTAAATTTATATGGAAGAATAAAAGACCCAGAATAGGCAAAGCAATCCTGAAGAGCAGCAAGAACAGGCTGGGGGAATCACAATATCTGATCTCAAATTATATTGAAGAGCTTTGGTAACAAAAACGGCATGGTATTGGCATAAAAACAGGTATGAAGACCAATGGAATAGACTAGAAGAAGGGGAAAAAAATCCACACAATCATCTGATCCTTGACAAAGTTGCCAAAAGCATATTTTGGAGAAAAATAGCCTTTTGGAAAAATGGTGCTGGGAAAACTGGCTATCCATATATAGAGGAACAAAACTAGATCCCTCTTACCTCACACAGAAAGCAATTCAGACTGGATCAAACGCCTAGAAATTAAACCAAAAACAATAAAACTACTAGAAGAAAACAAAGGGGCAACCTCCAACTCATTGGTGCAGACACTGACTTCCTTAGTAAGACCCCTAAAGCTCAAGAAATAAAACCAAGAATCAATAAGTGGGATGGCATCAAATTAAAAAGCTTCTGCACAGCAAAGAAAATAATTAAGAGAATGAAGAGAGAGCCTACAGAAGGAGAGAATCTTTGCCAGCTACTCTTTCAACAGGGTATTAAAAACCAGAACATATAAAGAACTAAAAAACTTGATATCAAAACTAATAATCCACTCGATAAATGGGCAAAAGATTTAGAGACATTTCTCAATAGAAGAAATGTAAATGTCCAACAGTTTATGAAAACATGTTCAACATCCAAAGAGATGCAAATCAAAACTCCACTGAGATTTCACCTCAATCCATTTAATATTGCAATTTCCAAGAATACAAATAATGATAATTGCTGGTAAGGATGATGGTGGAAAGTTATACTTATACATTGTTGTTAGGACTGCAAATTAGTATAACCACTTTGGAAAACAGTATGGTGATTCCTCAAAAGATTAGGAATTAAATCACCATATGACCCAGCTATACCACTCATTGGTATTTATTCAAAAGAGCCCAAATCAGCCTATTATAATGACACATGCATCCCATGTTTATAGCAGCACAATCTATAATAGCCAAGTTAGGAAACCAGCATAGGTACCCATCAATAGACAAATTGATAAAGAAAATGTGGTATATAAACACAATGCAGATCCACTCAACCTCTAAGAAGAATGAAATTATGTCATTTACTGGTGAATGGATGGAACTGGAGAATATCATGCTAAGCAAAATAAGCTAGTCTCACAAAGTCAAGGACTGAATGTTTTCTCTCATATGTGGAAGGCAGAGAGACAGAAGGAATAAAAAAAGGGAATCTGTGAAAATAGAAGGGAGGTAAGTAGAATAGAAATGTGGGGCCAATGTGTAAAAAGGTGGAGAGGGAAAGAGGAAGAACTGGGCAGTACAGTTGATCAAATTATGCTATGCACATGTATGGGTATATCAGAATTCATTCCAATTATATATAATTATAACGCAACAATCAAATAAATAGAAGGAAGTCCAACAGAGTAGAGGAAGGGGATCAAAGGGAGTGAAGGAAAAAGAAAGTACTGGGGATTAAAATGGAACAAATTACGTTATTTATGCATTTATAAATATGTCAAACTGTACCCCAATATCATGTATAATTATAATACACTGATATAAAAAAAGTAAATTACCATATATATTTGTAAATTATAAAGAGTTTTTTTTCCAGATTTTTTTTAACCTAAAATATTGTGTCCTTTCTCAAACCAACATAGTGTTCTTCCCTAATAACATTGTTAACATTGATGGATTCACTTGCTCATTCCAAAGATTTGACGCCTCCAATGTACCTATTAAGAGACTGGGTCTTGTTCACAGTGCCAGGAAGTTTGTATGGAGAGCAGATGGGGGATAGGGGTGCTTCAGACAAGAGAGGAATGAACTGTGAATCACAGGAAGAGGGGGACCCCACTTGGTGTGCAGAAAGATGCACCTGTCCCTCACTTATGGAACCTAATTTTATATCATGATACATTACGACTGATAGCATTATCCTCCAAGTATGGTTTCAAAGGATAAACAAATAATCAGAAATGTTTTCTTTTACACAGTAAAAATTCACCTTAATAAATTTAAAATGTTTTCCTTACAGATGATTATTTTAAAAGGCATATATGGCTTCAATGAAAATTAATAAAAGATAATGTGTATTCCCATATGAAAATGGACACTGAGCCCCACGGAAACACAGTGTGGTACCTCTGCATGGGCTCTCTGGGCTGGTGACATCGCCAATGCATGATGACAAGATGGCTCACACCAGGATCCAAAGCTAAAAGCAACATGGCTACTAGAGGCAAGTCTCCCTATTGTAACCACTTTTGAAGTATGGTTTTAATGTTCATGTTGGTGGCATTCCTGGGAAATTCAATATATCCTAAAATTATGCAAAAGAATTATATTGGTTTCTAACATAAGATGATAAAATAAGGTTTTTCACCGTAAGAGCTGTCTAGCTGGACATTTGACAGTTGTGCAGGGCACAGGACAGTTCTTTATTTTGTAGGACAGTCTCGGGAATGGCAGTGTCAGGCACCCTTTGATCTGCCTACAAAGTGCTAGGTGGGGCCAGTGGTGTCAACTGAGGCTTCCTGTCCATCCAGTGCCACAGGAGGCAGGAGATAGGACCTCGAGCATCATAGGTTTAAGGACCACAAGATTTGCCAGGACATAACTATGGTTTGTTGGAGAAGATATGGCGGTACCTGTGTCAGGCCACTCAAGGCTTCTGACCAATGTCTCCAAACTCCTCATCCCAGCTTCATCTCTCACATGATCATCAGCCTCAACCCCAGCCCTGACACCATGGGTCTTGTTTAGCTTTAGACCTGCTTACAATCCAGGCTGGAAGCAGCCAGGGGCCCAGGAGTGGCCTTCTCTTGTTTGGGAAAGAACTCAGAAGCCCTCACTTTTGAAGCAGACACTGTCTACACACATGTCATTTTTTGTAGTGGTTTTCCTTCTAATCCCTACCCTAGCTTAACTCTGTAAAGGCTTTTATAATCAGAAGACTGAACGGGAGGGAGGCATTCAGTGACCTAGGTAAATAGCTTAACTTTTCTGTGCCTTAATTTACTCACCTGAAAATGGGATAACATTAACCTCATAAGATTGTCTGAGCTCAATTAGACAATATTTATGAAGGGGCATTTCAAACCTTGAAGCACAAATGTAGGGCACTACTTTTATTTCAAAATACTATTAATAACACTAGTCAGCCAGTCTTGGGGACGGTGGGGAGGAGGGGAGCTGCACCTTTTATGGGCTCATGTGAGGGAGTTGTTTCATTTGGTGGGCTGGTGTGTTTAATAAGCTCATGGCCTTGTTTTTCTGATCTGGGATTGATATGTCCATGCATCCATGCGCTACTGATTTAATTTGATAAGTTCATAGGTGGTCATTACTTACTAGCATAATTAATTTATCAGTTTACGCCATATAGTTGTGCTATGCAGATGATGGCTTAACTGCACCAGATAGAATCATTCTATCTTGACACTTGTGGTGGAGGAACTCATGGCAAGCTACTGCTTCACAAAATGGAGTAACCTGGGGCCAGGCATAGCCTGAAAACTGCTGTTCTTCATGCATCACGGTGTAGCTCAGAGCAGGGCACAGCCTGCTCTCTATACCACCCCAGCTCAGCTGCTCACTAGCTGTGTGATCTGCACTGAGTTATTTAGGGCATCTGAATCCACATGACCTCATCTGTAAAATTAATGGTACTTTCAGAGGAAGAAATGATGACTTCACCACTGCCAGCACCAGTTCCACTCTTAGATTTGGAAAATACACCAATCTGACACTTGGGGGTAGGAAGGGCCTTAGGGCAGGCTGGAGGGAGAGGAGGAATGAAGAACCAGCTCTTTATGCACCATAAGGGACTGAGTCAGCCAAGGAGGGGCCTGGGAGGGAGGGCTACAGCAACGAGGCCCTGGAGGGAAAGAGGAGGAAATGCCCAGGGGCTTCTGAAGAACCTCACCGTCCACTTTCCATTTGTCACCATCCACTTTCCATTTGTCACCATCCACTTTCCATTTTCTCTGCTGCTCGAAGATGCACACGTGTTGCTGTTGCCCCTGAATCTTTAGAAAAGTCTCCACCTCCAACTTCCATATGTGGTTGTGCTCAGAGACTTGGGGATTGGGCAAGTATCTGGGTCAATGCTGGGGAGGCCTCATTGGAAGAGAGGTTGAAACCAGAGCCAGAGGAGGCCATTAGATACTGCATCTCTGAGAATCCCAAGTCTTGGTGTTAAAGGACTGGGGTCTTCCGGGAAACTGAGGCAATGCAAAGTCCCCCTTCAAACCCCAATTCTTATGATCAAGTCAGAAAGATTTCAGACATGTCACTCAGAGTAGCAGGCATGAGTTTTTTTAGAAGGAATAGGAAAGGGGGAAAGGGGATACTCTAAAGGAAGAGAGTGGGTCTTCTCAGAGGGGAGAGGGATGTGCACCTCTCCTGTCCTCCAATTTTATTGGGGGGTCCCAGGGAAGTTTCCAGAGAGTCCCACCCAGGTCCACTTCTTACCTTTGACTGACAGTAGCGTGACATCAGACTTTCAGGTCCCTGTAGTACATGACAACTCTAGATCACTTTGACCCATGCTGATCGGTTCTAATTGGAACCTGTTCTTACACATTTTATGGTTAGGGGGAAATTATCCTTATTATCTCCTTGAATTCCAGGGTCTGGTCTGTGAAAAGATCACAGAAGACCCCCTTTAGGGAAACTTTGTTCCTCTTATTGGAATTATTTTGAACCCACATTTCTCCTGCAGAAAACAGGTAGTTTGCTGAGAAATGTAACATAACCTCCCCACTTATGCCAGGCAGGGCTGCAGATAATTGCTTTTTTAAAAGGGAAAGCACATGGGGGTCAACACAGTGGGCCCAGCTTATAGAATTATTCTCTCAACTTTATATTGCCACATCTGTCTGTCCCCTATCATTGGGGAAGTCCCTGGGCATGCGATGGGGCAGGTTCAAGCTCACCAGGTCTGGATCTGAAAGGCTAGTGCCCCAGCTGACACAGGGTTGCACCATCTTGCAGGGCTTTGTGGGAGAAACTTCTGTCAGGATTCATCTTTAAAGGGCTGCCTCACAGGACACATGCTTTCATGGGTGGAGCTGAGCTGAGGGTGCTCAGCCTCCTGTGGTCTCCCTTACCTGGCTTTGCTTGGAGGATGGGGTTCGGGCAATTTGTGTCTGGGAGGGATTGCTGGGTGGGCAGCTTCTGTGGAGCAGAAGGTAGGGACACCTGGCTTATTCCTTAATGCCTGCCAACAGCTTGGTACCCTGGCTGCAGCCTGCATGTGTCAGAGGAAGTCTCAGAAAACAAATAGCACGCACTGAAGCAATTTCTGCTGAGTGCTGGCACTGTCCCCAGACCCACCAGTTCCTGAGGGAGGGAACAAGAGCTGCTCAGGAATGTCCTCCTGTTTGTGGGGGAAGGTGAACCCGGGAGGGATGCTAGGGCCAGGGGTTGGAGAGAAGTCAGTTGCGTGGCCTCTCCTCTGCTACCCTGATGGCCACTAAACCATGGAGCTCATTTGGCTCAAGGTGGGGACAGAAAGAGGTGAGGAAAGTTTGCAAAAGAAATAGGAAGAGGTAAGCAGACACCTGGAGTGGGGGGAGGGGGGTTCTCAGAGTGTACCCGAAACTTGCTATAGAAGAAACATCAAACCTGTTATTTATTTGCTTTAAACCAAATCAGATCTGACTCTTGAGTCCCCACTGCTGTTTGGGGGTCTCTCTCCTAACACAGCACAAGAGTCTAAGGGGGCAGAAACAGGGCAGGGGCAGGCTCCCCTCCAGGTCCTCTTAGTGAGACTTTCTCTCTGGGGTCTACCAGGACCTCTGCACCCCCAGGATGACCAGGTTTTTACCAGTTTGAGCATCAAAAGTCCTGCATCCTGGGAACCCCTTCAATCTAGACCAGTTGGGACCATGGGTCCCTTACTTTCACCTTGTATCACTTGGGCACACAAGGTGACCCTTTCTCTTGGAGGTCCTGCCATCTTCTTGGGGAGCTCCCAGTCCTGCTCACTGGGGAAGCCCTGCAGGCTCTCTCTTACCCCAGTAGATGCCTTGCCTCCCTCCCTGCCCTCTCCTGCCCCACTGCAGGGGATCCACAGCTCCGCCTTCTGGATCTTGAAGACCAGGAAGTGGATCTTCTCCAGGCAGCCTTTACCCAACCTGCACCATGCTTCCTTGGAGGAGCAGGGGCCCAAAGGGTTCCCTCTCGGAATACAGGGAAAATCACAGCACAAATCATATCTCAGTAAACTGTCCTGCAAGAGCTTTCGTATAAAGCCCTTCAAATAGCTCAGATGTTGCAGGTGGTGCAAACTCATGTTGCTACAGGATCTTTTCTGGGACATTAGGAAGCCCAGTTCTAGGACTTAGAGAAGGCTGAAAAGCCATCTCCCTGGGAACCCAGCCTCCTCCCTCAGCACTGTCACCTGTGAAAGCCACTTCCTTACTCTAGAAAGCCTTCCACTCCCTGCCATCTCTCCAGACAGGAAGGGATTCTTCCACATGGATGCGAAAGCTTTAAATTTTCTGAAAAATCAAGATCAGATAGCTGAGCTGCTGCTGCTAATTATAGAAATATTCCGTGATTTAACACAGTTCTACAAATGGAGAAATGATGGTTATTAGAAGGATAAAGCTTCCCCTGGGAGACGCCACAAGTAGCAATAATTGGGTGGGGGCAATAATTGGGTGGGGGCCAGGCCAGAGAGCTTGCTGCCTGCAAAGGGAAGAAAGATGGAGGTGTGGGTATTTAATCTATTTAGGAGAACAAATGGCTCATGCTCACTTCAGACTTCGCAGTTTTCCTGTAGCCAGCTGATGTGCTAGTTCCATTTCATGCTCCATTGTCACACCAGAGGAAGCTGCGAGAACCTCTACTTGCCAGGAGCTTGTTTCAGGTTACTGTTTGTCCCCAGAAGTAAGATGCATGTCTTTAATGTTTGATTTCCTTAAGAACAGACTGTAATTGAAAGTTTCTATAAATTCTATCTATTTCCAGTTAGTTCATGTGGAGTAGACCCAGAAAAATGGCCATCCAGGTCAGCCCCAGGCTCCCCTCTGCTTTCTGGTGCCTGGGGCAGAGAGAGGAGGAGCCGGGCTGGGAGCTGTGGTGACATCACCCTTAAGACAGCTTCATTTCTGAGCATTACAGGGCCTCCTTTGTGTCACCTAAGAAATGATGTAGGTCCTCCATGAGCTCCTCACTTCCTCCCTGGGGAGAGGGGCCTTACTCAACCCTGCAGCCTCACCCTGTGTCGAGTTCAGGCGTGTTGGACTCATGGAGGGTGGGCCGCAGTCCTGGGTCTACTGTCCTGGGTCCCAGTGTGCTGTCTCAGGTCCCACCCCTCAGCCTGAGGAATGGCCCTAGTTAGGTTTCCTTCCCCTTCTCCTGCTTCCTCTGGGTCAAAGCTGCCCTCCTCTGTACCCTTCTTTAAATCAAGCAAATTGCCTTTTTTGGAAACTAGTCCAACCTCCAGAGCCAAAGGAAACAGTCACCGTAAATGTCATTCATCTAGTGCTTCCAACTCTCTTACCAGGCACATGGGGATTGTTTTTCCCTGCCCCCTTTCAAGCCAGGCTTGTCCATGTGACATGCTTTGGCCAATAAATATACCCCTAAGTGACATGTGCCCCCTGGAGGGAGCCTTCAGAGCCAATGTGATCTTCCATGTGTGTGTTTCCCTCTGCTGTGGCGGCTACCCTGGTACCAAATAATAGTGTCTTGAGAAAGCTCTTCAGGCCCCAGTGGGGACATAGTCCCCAAAGCTCATTGGTGATTTGGCCAAAGAAGATAATTGAAAGAGAAAGGATATTCCAGACGGCTGGTCTGGAGGTCGCACAGGGCAGCCGGCAGTGGGAGCTTCTTCCAGAGCATAAAGTCAGGGTCCAATTGAGAAGCAGTCCCCATCTGAGGACAGTTGCCCTCAGGGGGACTTCAGTGTCTGAGATGCCTTCCTTTGTTCCCCTTTTGGGACTGAAGTGTCATTCTGTTCCTGAGCCCCTTCACACATTGGGGATGCAGGTAGATAATCTCTCATGGGCAGCCGGATCCGGATGGCCCTGGTGCTGAGACCATAGTGCCTCACCTGGAAGTCCACATGGGCTTCCATGTCTCTTTCTTGGGGATGAAGAGACTTGATTTCTCATGAGGTCAAGAGAGTTATCAAATATTTTGTGAACAGAATGGCAGCCTGTAATAGATAACCATATTACTCGACAACAAATATTCCCTGTCCCTGAGCCCATGGGGGATTTTCTTCTCTCTCTCTCTGTCTCTCTCTCTCTCTCTCTCTCTCTCTCTCTCTCTCTCTCTCTCTCTTTCTCTCACAGCTCTGTGCTTTGCTCCAGTCATTGAAGTGCAGGTGAAATGGCTGCTCCTGGGCCATGTACCACTTGCCATTCTGTCTCTTCCTCAGCCTTCATGACAGGTGCTGTCTGTCCATCAACTCAAGTGCAGTGATGACAGTTTGGAGTTCCTGGTTAGTAGAGGGACACGTTTCATGAGAAAAAAAAATCAACTTTTTGTTAATTGTTTATTCTAAGCCATTGAGATTTTGGCTACCAGAGTGTAATCTAGTTCATTCTCTCTCTCTCTCTCTCTCTCTCTCTCTCTCTCTCTCTCTTTCATTCAACCAATGTGTTGACTTACCATGTGCCATCCTGAACCCAAAACTCTGAAATTGATGAGGTGACATTCCCTGCCTTGGAGGGGCTCACTCGTTGGTGAGGATGATGTCCTTCCAGCTCTCTACACTCTGTTCTTGGGATCTCTGAACATCTCCCCTCCACCAAGACACAAACTCCTTGAGGACAGGGGTTGGCTGGCTGGATAGATGGGGAGTGGGTATACATGGGTGATAGAAGGAAGGAATGGGAGAGAAACTGGTCTCACAGAAGATGCACCTTCTCAGGGCCCATCCTCTACCTTTTTTTCCCAACATTCTATTGAACTTCAGCAATAGGACACCAGTGTGATCCTTCTCTGGTCCTCAGATATTAGCAAATGTGATACTATTGATTCAAGAAGTCTACCTGAGTGACAGCAATACAAATGTTTTTTACTCATTTGAAAACCTTTATTAAACACTTTCTATAGTACTCTGCCTTTCGAGGCCAAATGCAATCCTTGAATAGATGGACCTCATTTTTGGTCCATGAATATTTTTGTAGAAGAGCCCACTCAAACTCCTTTACCCTATATTTTTCTTTTCTTCTTCTTTTTGCCATTGACTTATTAGGAATTTGAGGTAATTCCATGGAAGCCTTGAACCTTTCCTTCTTACCCTTCTTATACAGAGGGACATGGTCTCTATCTTCTAAGGCTGTACATTCATGCTTGAAGCTATAATTGACAACAAATACCGTCAGGGCCTCTGATCAGAAGGCATACAGAAAATTGTCTCCCAGCACCCCATGCCTAGCCACTTGGGTAAGTGTCTCTGTTTCTTGTGTGTCCTTTTGGAGTTTCTATATGCAAATATCATCAAATAAATCGTATTTTCTAATTTTACCCTCTTACATAAAAGCAGAACACTGTGTTCATAGTGATATATTTTGCTCTTCTTAACAGTGTAAGTTTTTCTTCTTTTTAACTGCTACAGAGTATCCCTTGTATGGACATGCCACAGTTTATTTAGTCAGTCCCTTAAAAATGGATACTTTTTGCTCTTTGTAATAATGCTTAAATAGATGATCTTGAACATGTGCCATTTGGAATGAACTGTATTGGTTATTGGGTCAAGTGGCAATTGACTTTGTGAATTAGTTAGATGTAGCTAAATTGGTCCACATAAGTGTTAAACTATTTTGCACTTTGACCAATTTTATCAGTCAAGGGCCAGAGCAGTCCTCTCAAGAACAACCCCTGTCTGTGCAAAATAGGAAGGAGGGATTTCAGTTCCCCCTGCAGGGGTCTTGCCATCTCCTTCTAGCACCCCCTGTTGGCAGAGGCTAAGGAAAATTAGCGGCAAAGCAAGGTGTGATTTGCAGTCTAAACCAAATGAGAGAAAGGTGGATTTGGAGCTGAGAATGGATAATTTAAAACTGGCATTACTCTGAGTTGTCAAACATTTGGATTTTTGCCAGCTGGGCAGGTGAGAAATGGTATCTCACTGGGGTCTTGACATGCATTTCTGGGTGAGATCGACCATTTTTTCATATGTTTAGAGGACATTTATATTCATTTTTCTATAAACGGACTGTTCATATCCTTTGGCCATTTTTCATGTGAGTTGTCAGTCTTTTTCAACAACATCTAAGTGAAAGTAAGCTCACTTGGCTAAATAATTGCCCCTGCCCCAAGTATGATCATATTTAAAGAGGGTGCAGAGCCCAGTGGAATAAGCACAGGGGAGAATGTCAGCCATGGTGGTGCCCAGCTAGAGGACTGCTGGACCACCAAGTGGCTGTCACAGCACACTCTTAGCTCGACCTGGATTCCTTGCATCACTGAGACCCGTGCCTGTCATCCGAGTGGCAGTCTCTAATCTGGCCTATCTGGTTGGTTGCACATGTGGTCTCCTTGGTGAACTCTTCAAGGAGACATGCTGGATTCTTACTTGTGTCTGAAATGCAGGGGTCTCTGCCAGTGCCACTCCCCCAACTGACTCATCCAATGTGGGAAATTCTGTCATTGGGCAGGTCTTTTTTTTTTTTTTTTAACCTGGAAAGTACTGGAAAGTTTTACTCAGATTCAAGGTATGTGGCATCAGATATGAAACACGCTTTCCAAAGTGGGAACAGAAACCTACGTAAAATGGTTAAATCATACAACACGTTGGGAAACCCCTCTCCTGCGCTCAGCTGAGGAAGAAAGCAGAAAAGTTCTGGAACCTCCCAGAGGCTCATGTGCCAAAAATTATGTTCTTTACTCATGTTGAACTCCTCCGGCCTCCATTCAGTCTGCATGCTCCCTCTTCTACAGACAGGAAGGGTGAATTCCAAAAGAAAAGAGATGTTAGGTCTTAATGACAACAGCTACTGGTTATTGAGTGGTACTTGCTCTGCATGTTTTATTTCTAATGCCTACAACAACCTGGCAGGGCAGTGCTATTATCCCCCGTTTTATAGATGATAAACAGGCCCAGAAAGATCAGGTGACATGTAGACCATACACATAGTAAGCTGGAACCATGCTTATTAATTGAAATGAGAGCTGAGGAATTGGGGAGGATCCCCAGGTATGTGTGGGGTTGTGATTTACAAGCTCTGCAGGGATGTAAGGGTTTAGGAGAGAAAGAGACTCTGGGTCCTAAGGCAGCCCATGGAAACCTATCAGTGCCCTTGAGCTGGGCATGGAAGGCCCAGGAGGATCAGGGCAGGGGCAAACAGATGAGGGAGAGCAGGGTTCCAGGCAGTGAGCCCCCTTGGGTAAAGGAATGTGGGGGTCCTAGCATGGCGGGAGGCTCCTGGCTCACATGGGTACTTTATCTCCACCTGTGTGGTGACAGGCTCTCAGGAACAGCTTCTGCATGGGCTTGGGTTGCTGCAGAGAGGGGCCAAGCCTGGGCACCATGGAGGATCCGCTTTCCCACCCTAGTGCTGACTGAAGCCTGTTGGGCAGGGACAGGGTGGGTCTGAGGCCTGCCGAGGGGCACCCCCCCCCCCCAGTCTCCTTGGCTGGCCCCTTAGATTTCCCCTTCTGTTGAAGCTCTGGGCCTAGAGTTAATTTTTTGTTTTAAGAGTTAGTGGATTTATGTGTTGCATTAGTAATATATAAAAAACACAGACAATCCAAGAGACGACAACTGAGAAAAGTAATGTGTGCACGCCTCCCCGGGAGGACCCACTGTTCCACTTTGGTAGAGACACTTTGACTTGCTACCATTTGCTGAGCATTCTGCAGGCAGAGGTTCCAGACCATGGGCACCAGGCTCAACCTCACAGTGACTCTGTGAAGAAGGGCCTTGTGTCACCCCTTCACAGGTAAAGACCTAAGACTTGCAGAGAGTGAATTAAGTTGCTCAGGTTACCTGGCTCTTGAATTTGAGCTCCTAGTCACTGTGCCATGCTGTTGTCCATCTTACATAATATGAGAGATACATAGGTTTTACTTGTATAGGACTCCGTGTCGTGTCTAGCTTTGTCTTTGACAATACAAGACACCTGTTTTCCTGTAGCACAACATGTCCTCCTGTACCACAATTTCAATGTCAACTGAGTTGTAATGACTTACACATCCATTTCCTATCAGTGTTTCCAACATTTTTTTTTCTTAGATAGCAAAGCCACTGTGAGCCTTCTTTAAGCCAAACCCCTGTGTCTTCCAGCAGTGTCTTTACAGTAAATGCACATGCCAATAGTTCAACGAACATTTGTTCAGTCAACTAATGAATTAAAGTAATTGAGATCACGTTTTCAGAGCAAGTGAGGAGGTGCTTTTTATTAAGGGCCAATGCAGGGTCATAGGGGGAAATTTAGAATGTCCTTGGATAAGGATCTTGAGACTAGGAAACACTGAACTCTGCCTCTCCTGGCGGTCCAGATGTGGGCAACTGCAGAAACGACTATCCTAGAGGCTTGACTTGATGTTCTGCCTCCTGCCCCTGCCGTCCTCTAGAGCAAAGCCAGTAGCAGGTCTGCCCTGCAGAGCTGGCCCCGCCAGAGAATTCCAAAAGGGGCGCGAACATTTGCCAGCTAGAAGCAGCCAGCCTGGTGGCACGTGGGGGACAGGTTTCCCCTGACCTCTGCCTTCTCCCCGGAGTGCTGGGTGGATGCTTGGAGCTCTCACTTTAGCCTGACTCACATCCAGCACCAGACCCTGGCCAGAGTCCCAGGATCAGAGTGAATGGCCCAGGCAGCAAGCGCGTGTCTCCACACGTGTTAGGGAGGGGAGACCTCCCCTCTGCGCCCCTGTCCCTACCATGGAGCAGCCATCTGGAAGCAGCCCAGGCGTCTGCCAGTGGCTTCTAGGAAAGAGTGCTGACAAGTGATTCCATCTAGGAATGTTCCTGGCTCAGCAGGCAATGGTGATAGTTAAGAACTCACGACTTCACTTGCTATCAGGGAGACCTTCAGCAGATTATTTAATCACTCAAAAGCTCACTTCCTTCACTTGTAAAATATGGAGAGTGAAGGATCCTAGGTCACATGGAGGATGGCCATCTCAGTTAATGGTGATTTGATTTTGTTTCTTCGGTTTGCTCAGATCAAAGCCAAGTTGTTGTTCTTGGCTCTTCTCTCGGACTCCTTATCCATCTACAAACACATTTGGCCAGCACTGCCTTCAAACAAATCATCATGCACCCGGATCTGACCACTTCCCACCAACTTTGCTGCTTTGCTCTGGCCTAAGCCACTATTGCTTGCCTCGTTATATTAGCTTCCTAATAAGTTCCCTGTTTCTACCCTGGACTTCTTACAGTCTGTTCACATAGCAACCGGAGCAATCCTTGTTAAAACACAGAATTAAGCTTCTTGTATCACTTGCTGCAGAGGAGGGTGGCTGCCATGTTGTGGTAACATTCACAGGGCCCAGGGAGAGGGCCACAGGGACAGGGATTGAGCCTCCTGCCAATGCCTATGTGAGGGCCCTCCTCCAGCCCCAGGCAAGTCCCTGCTGGCATGAGCGGCCCTGAGTCCACCTCCCAGCTAAAGTGCTCCTGAACCCCTGAACCAAAGAAACTGTGATAATATAAGTTTAGTAGTAATTTATCATAAAACAATGAATAACTAATACAGATTTTTGGCATCTGCAATAGAGGAGCTGCCATAACAAACATCCACAAATGCAGTCATAGTTTTGGAACTAGGAGGTAGGCAGGAGCTAGAAGGGCATTGAAGAGGACGTTAATGAAAGCCTACAGGGCCCTGAACAGCCTGCGTGAGAAGGCTGCTGCTGGGGCTTAGGGGGAAATAAGGACCATGGCATTGAAAACTGGAAAAGGGATAAGGAACCCTGAATATGTATTGGCAGGAAATTTAGTATCAATGTCACCTGTAGTTCTATGGAAATAGAAAATGCACCTAATGAACTGTGTGATGTCTCCAGAGCGTTAAGTGTTTCACCTGGTTCATGAGGTGTTGTGAGAGAAATAAGCTAAAGAAAAAAACATTCAACAAAAAGGAGTCAAAGGAAGACACAGTGGTGCATGCCCAGAGGCTCAGGAGGCTGAGGCAGAAGGATCACAAGTTCAAAGCCAGCCTCAGCAAGTTAGCAAGGCCCTGTCTCTAAATATGAAAAAGGGCTGGGGATGTGGCTTAGTGGTAAAGCACCCCTTGGTTCAATCTCTGATTTAAAAAAAAAAAAAGGAGCCAGGAATTGCTCATTTAGAAACTTCTTCACATCTGTAGATACCAAGTGATGATAAAATTAAGAAATATCTTTTAACTATGGATGAAATCAAAGGTATTGTCAGGAGACCATAGGCCAAAATTAAAACCGAGGGTATAGCTGTAAAATCCTTTGTGACCCTCAAAAGATGTAAAGGCCATCTTAGAACCATTCAGCTAGACAATAGGTGCTAAAATGTTTAATTATGTGTTTTTCAGATCTCTCAAGCACATAAGAAGCAGCTGGACATAAGCTCACCCCTTGCAGGGATAGCTCAAGGACAAAGAAGGCTCATGGCAAGGAGATCTCTGTGTGTAGCTTTTGTCTAATGGAGACAACCCCCAGTGACATTCCTAGAAAAACCAATTTTAAGAATATTTAAAACACAAGATAGTTTTATTCACAAAAACACCGCCATTGTGGACTGAAAAGAGAAACCGTACAAAATAAATCGAGGCCTTTGAACCTCCAAATTTTTTACTGGCAGGAAATAGGGTGAGGAAAAAGGGGTGACTCAAATGATGAAATCCAGAGCCCCAAAGAGTAGAACTAAGAGTCCAGAAGGTAGAGTCAAGAACCATGGAGAATTATTCCCTGCCAGGAGTAAGAGTGAATTCTAATCAAGGAATTCCAGCACCTGCCCAGTGGATTTCAGGATTGCTATGGGGCTGCCCCCCCTTTGTATCTTCCAGTTCCCCCTTTTGAACTGGAATGCAGATAGCAGTTATCCATGTTCCAATATTGTATGCCGGGGAGGGGGAGGATAATTTGTTTAGTTGGAAGATCAGAAGGAACTGTATCCAAAGAGTTCACTTAAGGAGCTAGGAGAACTAGCTAGGGAGCCTCATTTGCACCTAGCCCCATTACGATAATGACACTCCAAACTTGAGCTGATGCTGTAATGGGGAACTTGGGGAGGGGTGAATGGGAAGGGTGTGAATTTGGGGGAGCCAGGAGACAAACTGGTATCCAGCCTCAAAGGTAACCCCCATCAAAGTCAAGTCACTAAGAAACATCCAGGAGCTAAAACCTGTCCCTGAGTATGACCTGCAGCATGAGTCTAGCCTCCATGCCTGGCGTGTCATTCGCACTCCCTTACCCCCCATGGGATCAGACTGAGGTGAGACTTGAGCTGAGTCCATATCTTTGCCCTGCTTCTTCCCTTGTCCTGTCCTCCTCTCTTCACTCCCTCAGTGAGTCACCCGGGCAGGACACTTATGTCAGACCTGCTTCTAGGAATCTCAGCCTAAAAACACCAATGACAGTAAGTGTTGCTCACTCAAGATATGTGCACTTCATAGTGGGATTTTGGGACATTTTATGAAATCGTGGATACCAGGAACAAAGAATGAAAAAAACCTTCTATCTCAAGTTCAGGGATTCATGGTGGAGGTGACATTGGCAGCACCTGTTTGTTTGCTTTGTTTTTCCTGTTGGGCTTTGGGAGCAGAGCAGAGGTCATGGAGCTCCCTAGTTCACTGGGTAATATTCCTCGCTAGCCTGAGCGAGCCCTCCTCCCATTCTGTTTTGTTCCATTTTCCCCTGTCTCTGACTCACATTCTCTTTTATTCTCAATTGGTGCTCACTGGATGAATATCCTTATATTTGTTTGTATCCTTGCAAAATATGTAATGTTTTGTATATATATGTTTTTAATTTGCATAAATGGTAATATGCTATAATTTTTGCTCTGTTTCATATTTTCCATTCAGTTCTATGTTTTAAGAAACATCTATGTGATTATATGAGCATGTAGTTCATCATTTCTTGCTGTTGCTTACTATACACTGGATGGTCACTTAATTTTCATATGGTCAAGTTTGTCAATGTCATCCTTTATAGTTTGCCCTTACATTTCTTGTTAAAGAATTCCTTCTTGAACTCTGAGATCACAAAAATATACTGCCCCATGGTCTTCTAAAAGATGTAAACTTTTGCTTTTCAAGAGCTTTTTTAATTATTATTTTTATTTTTTAATTATTTTTTATTTATATATGACAGTGGAATGTATTATAATTCTTATTACACATATAGAGCACAATTTTTCATATCTTTATCATCATGGAGACCAGGAACAAGAATGAAAAAACCTTCCATCTCAAGTTCAGGGATTCATGGTGGAGGTGACGTTGTATACAACGTATATTCATTCACAGTAATTTGTGTCTTCATACGTGTACTTTGGATAATGATCACATTCCATCGCATTCCACCATCATTTCTAACCCCATGACCTCTCTCTTCCCCTCCCACCCCTCTGCACTATCTAAAGTTTATCTATTCCTCTCATACTTCCCCTCCCTACCCCAATGAGTTTTTAATCTACCTGAAGTTGGTATTTGTGTGTGTTTTTAATGTAGGGTGTGAGGTAAGGATCTAATTTCATTTTTGTCCCATATAGATAACAAATTGCCTTAGCTATGTTTGATCAGTCTGCCCAGCAATGCTCATTTGGTCCTGGGCTTGTTCTTTTCTGCTGGTCTCTTCGTCTTTTTCTTGTGCCAATACCACACTATCTTACTTCTTATGGCTTTATTAAAAGTTTGGACATTGGATAGGAAAAGTCCCTCCCCCCTTGTTCTTCGTCTGACTATTCTAACCCTTTGTTCTTCCATATATGTTTTAGAATCATCTTGCTTACTTATCCCCACCCCAATCACCATTGTATACATGTCTAATAAGACCTTGCTTGCAATTGCATTTACTCTATAAATCAACTTGGGAAAATACTGAAATCTTCAGTTGATACAATCTTCCTGTCATGTGCATATAGCCTTATGTAGGTCTTTGTATCTCTTTGTACATGTTTATAACTTTATCTATGAAGAACATGCAAATCTTTGGAAGATTTACTTCTGAACATATTATATTATTTTTTCCTACCGTAAATGACATTTTTAAATTACAGTATCTAACTGGTTGCTGCTGGTGTAAAAAAAGGGAATTGGATTACGTATTACTTTTTAAATATATTGTATGGATTATAATAATTAACCCTATATTCTTTTGGATTTTATATGGAAGACAAAATCATCTGCAAGTAATGATAATTTTCTTCCAATCCCATCATTCCATTTCTTTCTGGTTCTGTGGTGATAGCTGAGATATCATTGAACAGGAAGAGTAAGAGTAGACATCCCCAAGTTTTTCTGGTCACAAAGAGAGTGCTTCCGGATTTTTAAAGTAGGACATTGGTTGCAAGCTGTATGTGAGTGGTCTTTATCAGATTCAAGAACAGTTCTATTTCTAGTTTGCCAAGAACTTCTGTTTTCATTATGAATTTTTGAATTTCAGTTAATGGTTTTAAAGAAATTTATTGTTTTTAAAAGCAATGAGATGATCATAAGGTTTTTTTTGTTAATATATAGCATCTAACTTAGTAAAGATGTGTTAGTTTTCTTATTTGTTAATTTTTTTGTTCAGACTCTATGTATCTATGTTTAAGGGTGAG
Organism: Marmota marmota marmota; assembly: GCF_001458135.2. Taxonomy (NCBI): domain Eukaryota; kingdom Metazoa; phylum Chordata; class Mammalia; order Rodentia; family Sciuridae; genus Marmota; species Marmota marmota. The sequence continues at coordinate 12,143,115 of NW_025999982.1, forward strand.
ATTGTCTTGTGATTTTTCCTTCTTTCCTATCTGGCTTTGGTGTCCTCATTCTACTCAATGAGTTGGAGTAAGGACTAAATTCCTCTTATTTTATTCCTTGGATTATACTGGCATTATTAATTCTTTTTGAGTGATATACAGAACTCAGTATAAAGTCTTCTAAACTGATATTTTCTTTTAAAATCTATTTTAAACAATTGATTCCATTTACTTAATTGTTATGATATTATTCAGATTCTTTATTTCTGTTTAAGTAATTTTTGGCAAGTTGTATTTTTCTAAAAATTTATCTTTTTAGTTTCATCTAAAATTTAAAAAATTTATTTGTGATATTTTCTTAACAATATGTTTAATCTCTACAGAAGACATAGATTATGCCCCATTTTCATTACTAAAATTGGTGCTTCTGGGTTGTTGTTTTTTTCAATTAATCTTGCCAGGTTTGATTTCTTCAAAGAATTTTGTCAATTCCAGTATCTATTTTCTGTTTCATTATTTTCTGCCCTAAATGTTATTATTTCCTTCTACTTTAGTTTTTATGTTCTTTTCCTGACTAGTTAAGTCAGATGGCCATCTCATTCATTTTGACCCTTACTTACCTTCTGTTTAAGCAATGAGAACCCTAACTAATATCCTCCAGTTCTCCTTAGCTGCATCTCACAAGCTCTGAGAGCCACCTGCATGGTGCCCGTGGTCTGCATCCACCTCATTTGACTTGTCCACGCCCCTAGAGATGGACATTTAGGATTCTCTAAATGCCCTGTTGCTACAGTGATATCACACGGAGATTTTCGTACCTAGCCCCTGGCCAGCCTGTGGAAAACTGCTTGAGCTTGGGGAAACATGGCGTTTTCTTTAAATACCGTTGTTTTTCTCTGGGCTGGCTGTACCTGTTCGTGTTCTCTCTGGCAGTTCCTCTGTTCTCACATCCTAGCACAGAGCATCTAAGTGAGGCCAGGTGAGCCTTCAGGAGGCACCGGAATGCCTCCCCACTTTTCACCACACAAGTAGAGCTGGCATCTGAGAGGCTGCCAACCCAGGCCAAGGGCTGTGGTGACAGAGAGGGGGATCAGCTTGAGCGGAGCCCGCAGTGCAAGGTAAAAATTTGAGTTGAGTCCTGGGAATCTGTCTGTGCTGGTCCCTGTGGGGAGCCGGGGGCCTCACTTGTGGGAGGAGGGGGCTCTGTCAGGGACCGAGAGACAGCTTGGGCCCCAGGCTCTTTTCATTCATCTGGTGCCACCCAAGGTTTTGTGAAGGGCTCTGTCTCCCCCTTCCCACAGTCCCCCTTATACCTCAGTGACCCTAAACTATGGCCCCTTTCACCCCTACCCCCATCCTGCTCAGGCTCCCCCAGCCACCCAGTGTTGCTGATTACTCAACACAGACACCACCATAGGACCACTCAAGGCCCAGCATGAACAGAGGGCCCCATGATGACAGGGCTGCCCCAGGGGAAGGTTCCTGGAAGATGTTTTAAAGCCAGAGCCCGCATCCCAAGCCCAGTCTCTTGTGATCTTAATTTGTGGCTTTGTCTGATGGGACTTGCTTCCCTCTGCATCTTCCCCTGGCTGTTTATTTGGGTAAAGGATGTTCTCCTCCCTTTCATGTCTGGGCCGTTTCCTCCTGTGAGCCTTCACTGTGAGGTCTTCTGTGCGCCTGGGCTCTGCAGGGAGGGGTGGGGGTTCTCCTGAGCCACTGAGTTGGAGGGTCAGACAGACCCTGTCTTGGGGCTGCCCACTGTGGGGGGCATCTCTGCCTGGTGGGCAATCCCTGCAGATTCAACAGAAACTCTGGGCAGATTTCCTTGGACTTGGGCTAATAAGATTTTTCCTTTAAAAGGAACTTTCCATTGTTTGTTTTAAAAGTGAAATGAGCATTTTTTCCAACCGCAGAGGCGATGCTGAAAGAGCCTGTAATTTCTAGGATCCAAGTCTGAACTTAAAAACAAGAAGAAGAAAAGGGGTAAAAGCCTTCCAATTAAAATGGGCCTCTTTCTTCCTCCCCTCAGGCTTTCTCTCGTCTTCAGTCTTTGTTTAAGGGGAGTCAGCAGGACCCTAATTTTTTTCCTTCCACCTCAAACTATTATGAGTGAATTCTTCCATCCTCTTTCCACCAATAAAGAGATAGCTGCAGCTAATTAGACACCAGGAGCTGGGGAGACTCTGAAGTGGAAGGTGCAGTTTCAGGGCCCTTCAGTTCAACACACGCCTACTACGCGCCATTCCCCAACTACTGAACACTCATGCACAGTGTGGGCCCTGCTCCCAGAAACCCTCAGCCTGGCGTGGAGATTGCTGGGAAAGCAAATCTTCACAGCATGAGTGATATTGGGAAAGAACAGGGAGTGCAAAGACAGCCCAATGGCTGTGTCTGTTTTGTGCCTCCTCTATTTTCATCCCAGAACAAACCCGTGGGCACACACCAGGCAGGGTGCCAGGGTCGGGAGACACGGTCCCTGCCCTCAGGGGACCACAGTTAAGGAGTAGGAGAGATGAGTCTAGACAGGGGAGGGAGAAGGGCTTCAGGGAGACTAGAAGAACTCTTCTCTGAAATAAAACCCCAGGGGAAGAAGGCACCGGTTTGGACAGGCCTATGGTACATACTGCGAGGCAGGGAGAGAAGCCTGGGCCCTCCCCATCCTGAGGGGCCACAGATAAGTTGCTGTTCAGAAGAGCTTGGAGCTGACCGGGTCCAAGCACTCAGGTTCATTACCAGCCCTGAGTCTACCTTCCAGAGTGTGCAACACTTGGCTGGAAAGTTTATGAGAACTGGCTTATTCTCTGGTGTCTTGGCACTTTCCCTTCATGTCCTGATTGGAACCAGGGAGGCTGTAAGTGCAAACGTTTTTGTACCTTAGAGTAAATTATATCTGCGTTCCTGGAGAAGGCCGTGGTGAAAGTGTCTCTTGTTTCCAGTGGCCCCACTCTCCCCTCAGGAGACCCGAATTCCAAGCCGGCGCTACTATAAAGTTGATGAATGCGTGCCAGGCCCTAATCCAATATGCAATTGCCCTTCTTTCTCCTCTCCTTTCTGCAGGGAAAGGAAGCTGGATTTTTTAATAAGGTAATAGCACCTCTTTTATATTTTCCTTTCATAAATTATAAGGAATTGAAAGCAGAGTAAGGCAGCAGCTTGGCATAGTGGAAAGATTACTGAACTGGGTGGGAGTGTAAATTGGTACGACCACTTTTGGAGAGCAAATTGGCAATATCTAGTAAAACTGAAGCCCAGCAACTCCCCTTCCGGGCTAAATTCCCTAGAGAAACTCTGGGCCACGTGTCTAGAAGACATTGCGGCATTGTCAGAGATGGCCACATGCTGGGAAAAATGAGTCTGTGGATAGAAAAATGGGAGATTGTGTCCCCCCAATACTTACAGCAACATTTTTTTGTAACAGTGGGGAGAAAATAGAAAAAAGCCTAAGTGTCCTCAGTCAGAGATAAATTGTGGTATCTGAGTAGTTAGAATGAATGAATCAACCCCGCGTTGATCTTGAGGACATCATAGCCACTTGCAGAAGGACTTTTAAAATGCCATGCTGTTTATATAAATTTTAAAAACATAACAAGGACTCTACACACTGTTGGAAGAAGCATTCATGTGTTATAACAATTTAAAAACATAGGAATGATAAATATGGAATTCAGGTTAGTGATAACCTCTGGGGAAGCAGTAAGGATTTGAAAGTGACAGAATATGTGGGGACATTCAATTGTGTCATGTATTTTATGTAACAAAAATAACCAAGTTGTAAAACAAAGACTGTAGCCAATTTTGGCAAAATGTGAAAATCCTCTCAAGCTGGGAGGTGGGCACATTACCTTGCTCTATGCAGGGGGCTGGACTATGCTCAAGCTCTGCCACTCATTCACCATATGACTTCAGACAAGTGACACTCCTCTTTGGGTCTTCGTTTCCTCATCTGTGGAATCAGAGGTTTGGAGTAGATCATCCAATGCCCCTTACATGGTTCAAAGACCCAAAAGGAAGCTTGGGGGTGATTGTGCCATGAGTTCCCTGAGCATGTGTTCAATGAGGCTGAGGAAGGTCTGCACAAAGTGCATCCCTTGGTAAGGAGCCTGGCTGGCATCGTCCTGTACCTGCTGGTGTCCTTAAACCATGCCCAGAGCATGGAGGTACAGCTCACTCCATTCAGGCAGGTCACTGCTCGGCTTTCCCAGGAGCTCAAGGGAAGGGCAGAGTGGTACCTGGTCATGAAGGAGCACCTGTGTGAGTGTCTGGCAGCCCAAATCCTGTAGACTGGCTGTGTGACTTTGGCAAATCACTTCTCTGATGGGCTCACCATGAGAAACTAAGAAAGGGACTCCTCATTCCCCAATCCCCAAATCCAGTTGTGCTTCCATAAGCAGTGATTCCTATCAAGTCTGGGCTCTACCCACTCTTCTCCCCTACACCCTGTTTGCTTTTGGAGCTGTCCCAGCTTCATATAAGTTTGTGGATTCATTCATTTGATAAATACCGAATGCCTGCTACAGTGTGGTTGTACAAGTAGATATTTGCTCCCATAGAATTTATATTCTGATCAGGAGAGACATAAAATAATCAACTAAGTTAACAAGATAACATTGGTATAAAATAAAATAGTGTGATGTGGCAGAGATTGAGCAGGTCAGCAGAGGGCAGCTACTGGGGGCCAGGGAGTCCCCACCAAGGAGGTGAGTGTTTTTGAGCTGAGAATGAATGACAGGAGGCCATCAGCCATGTTCTCTCTGTAGGGAGGTGAGCAGCAAAAAGTTAGAGGATGACTTCAGGAGCTCAGGTCAGAGGAATGTGGTCTGGGATTAGGGTGGTTGCTGTGACGATGGAGGAAGGAGGGTGCACAAGGGCTGCTTTTCCACTTGATGTATGGGATGTGGGGGACAAGAGGATGGATGATGAGGATGACTCCCTGCATTTTGGGTTCCAGCACTTGGGTGACTGTTGGGGTCATTTACTACACTGGGAAGAACAAGTTTATGGGAGAAGATAAAAGTTATCTTTAGACCATGCCATGTCTGTTTGTTTGTCTTGTCTTGGTATTGGGATTGAATCTAGGAACACTGAGCACATCCCAGAATTTTAATGTTTTATTTAGAGACAGGGTCTCGCTGTGTTGCTGAGTGCCTCCATAAGTTGCTGAGGCTAGCTTTTAACTCGTGATCCTCTGCCTCAGCTTCCTGAGCTTCTGAGATTATTGGCATGACCACCACACTCAGCTTGCCATGTCATATTTGAATTAACACAGAAATGAAGATGTCATTCAAGCAGTTGGGTATATTAGTGAGATACTCATTAGAGAAGTCAGGATATAAATGTGGGAATCATGAGCACAGGGATGGTATTCAAAGTCTTAAGATTTTGATCTAGGGAGAGACTGGGTAGAAAAGACTTAGGAGCAAGCTTTGGCATCTAACATTAAATGGTTGATCAGAAGAGGAAAAGCCAGCAAAAGAGACTGAGAAGGACTAGCAACAGGTAGGAGGAGACCAGGTAGAAAAATGTATGATATGTCACAGTCATTGTACTGTCATGTGTAACTAATTAAAACAAATAAAAAAATAAAATAAAGGAAAGGTGTCCCTTGGTTTGAGAGAGTTGAGTAGGAAGGAGGCAGTGATCAATGGCCAGGTGCTGCTGAGAGGCTACTGAGAAGAGAAGGCTGACCACTGGGTTTGGCAGTGTGGACTCACTGATGATCTCAAGAGATGACAAAGACTTGGAGGGTGGGTTCTGGAATAGAAGGAACCAGAGCATGGCTCCCATGATCCTTAGCAAGGAGGCCACAGGCCACAGGCCACCACCACCACCCCTGCTACGTGACTCTGTCTCTCCATCCTCAGTCACAGATGAGGGGCACAGAGTTTCATCATTGTCCTTGCTCAGGCAAAGATCAGAGACCATCTTCCCTGCCACCTCTCTCTCTCTCCTTCATGATTCTTCCCTGAGGGGAGCAACTTTCCTCCCCTGGGCCCTTCTGCATGATGTGCTGCCTCATCTTGGGCCCAGGGCAATGAAGTCAGTTCTATGGATTGAAACCTCTGCAACTATGAACCCCAAATAAACTTCTCCTCTTCTGAGTTCTCGCCAGGTACTTTTGGCCCCAGGGATGGCAAAGCTGAGTTACAGTGCCTCAGAGATGCCCGAGAGGTGTTCAGTAAATGAGTCTGTGCCCTTTCTGAAGAAGGTCCTTTACTTCAGTCCAGTCTGAACAGAAAGCACTCAGCACCATGCAGGGGAGGCTGGGAGCCTCGCTCTAACCCAGGTGATGTGTCACTCTCTGAGGTCTCTGGTCTGAGACCTCTGATCCCACGCTGTGTCACAAAACCTCCTCTCATCCTCTCCTGTAAACCTGCCTCCTCTCCCCAGTAGTTTAGAAAATAAATAAATAAAACTTTTTTGGAAAAAATTTTAAATATAGTTGTGTATGAACAGAATGCCTTTATTTTATATTTGCTAATTTTTAATGTGGTGCTGAGGATCAAACCCAGTGCCTTCCACATGCTAGGCAAGCGCACTATCTCTGAGCCACAACCCCAACCCCTAAATAAAACTTCTTTGGTGTATATTTTCAAATACAAAGTAGACAGAATGTAAAATGAATCTCAAAGTGCTCATCTCCCATTTCCATAATTACTGGTGTTTTTCTGATCTTTCATGTATTCTCCACCATTTTTTTTTCTGAAATATCTTAAAACAATCCCATATGTATTAGTTTTCTGTTCCTACTGTTAACAAATTACTCAAAACTTAGTGGTTTAAAACAATGCAAATTTATGATTTTACAGGTTTTTGAAGGATGGGGTCCCTCTGGGTACTCTGGGGGAAACCCATTTCCTTGCCTTTTCTGGCTTCTTTGGGCTATGGCCTCCTTTCTCTAGCAATTATGTAATTAGATTTGGCCCCCTTGGATAATCTAGAATGCTCTTTCCTTCCATAATGACCCTTGGATTCATTAGGTTTGCAGAGCTCCTTTTGCCGTGAAGAGTAACAACAGGTCCTGGGGATTAAAATGTAGACATCTTTAGGATCACTCTTCTGCCTTCCAGAAGAATTTAACTTTCCCTTAAATAAGTCAGTGTGCATCTGCAATTGTTAAGTTACATCTCCATGCCATTATCAGACCTGAAGGTTTAAGAATAATTCCTTAATATTTCATATTCAGGGTTTCCTGACTTGTTACAGTCTTCCTGTAGTTGGTTTATTATCAGGTTTTAAGCAGAAAACACGGGTTGTATTTGGCAGTCCCGGCTGCCAAGTCTTCTTTATTCCTTAGGCTCTTTGACCTGAAGGAGGTCCACGTGTTTTATTTGGCTGTTCACTTCCTCATAGTATTGTTTGGTGTGTCCCTCTGTCACCTGGATTTCCTACACTCTGGTAGTTCGGACTAAGGTTTAATTAGAATCAGATTCAAATTTGGCAGTATTTCAGAGGACATATGTCACACGATGACATCATATTTGACCTTGCCAGTGTAAATCCCCCTCAACTTTTTATCTGGTCATTTGGACAGCCTTCAGTCCTTGCCACTTGATACATTATTTCATTAGGAGCTGCAAAATGATGATTTTTTTGGGGGGGGGCATGTACTGGAGATTAAATCCAGGGGCATTTAACTACTGAGCCACATTCCAAGAACTTTTGTATATTTTATTTAGAGATAAGGCCTTGATAAGTTGCTGAAGCTGGCTTTGAATTCATGATCTTCCTGCCTCAGCCTCCCAAGCCACAAAATGGTGATTTTTATACTGCTATAATTCCTCCTTCCATTTTTTAAAATCTGAGATTTTTCTATAAATGAAATTTTCCCCTAAGAACAATTTGGTTATTTAGCATAGGATAAATGCTAATTCATCATTTTTTGAAAGCAAGTCTCAGAATATGAGTTGATAGCTCAGTTATCCGCAAAAAAATAACATGAATTTTCACTTTTGAATGGTTTTAAATTCATAGATTCATGTATATATATGATATGTTTCAATCTTTTTGATGTTCCAGTTTTTCTGTTGGAGGCCAATGGGAGCCCCTCAGGTAGACCTCTATATTCTGTTTTAATGAGTAGATGCATTAAAGCTGGTCTTTGATAGTTAGACCCCTCTCCTTCCCAACACTTGGCACAACTGTAACTCCATAACCCTGACAGTTCAGTCAGTATCTTCTGCATCGTAAACTCCTTGAGGGTAAGGATGGCGGCCATCTTTGTTCACCACTGTACCCCCAGCACCTAGCACAGTTCTTAGCATGTAGTATATCCTCTGTCAACAATAATTAGATGAGCTAGGTGTGGTGGTTTATGCTTGTAATCCCAGGGGCTCAGGAGACTGAGGCAGGAGGATTGCAAGTTCAAAGCCAGCCTCAGCAACATTGAGGTGCTAAGCAACTCAGTGAGAGTGCCCCTGAGTTCAATCCTAGGTACCTGCCCCAACCGCAATGACCAGGGTGATATTTAAGCACTTCTGTTAAGAAGTGCTAGTACATATCATCCTAATAACAGCTCTCTGATGCAAGTCCTGGTACAATATAGCCCAAGTTCATCTTGTATCTTTCTTGCTTTAGACCTTGAATCAACCATTTCTCCAAGAATATTTGATTCCTTTGGATAGGAAATGACATTTAGAGATCATCACCCAGGAGCTTATGCTACTGGGCTGTCAGTTTGTAAAGCCTCTTTAGTGAACAGAACTAGGAAACACATTATATTTTAAGGGAAAAAATATTATGAATTCATATTGATTTTCCAGTATGAATTTAAGATTACAATAAGAATTCTCAATGCATTTTAAGATTTCTTTGTGGCTGTTTTTGTCCTGATAATCTTTTCAGGGATCTTCTTATAATCAAAATACCATCTTTTAGAGTGATCTGGAGCATTTCTTTTGTCTATGGCTATATCACTGACTTGATATAAAGTTAAATTGATTTCTGCTTGTTAATATAATCTTTAAATATTCATTTATGTGTTAAATCATATATCAGGACAGTTATTACTATTGGACTGCATCTTGTTCATTACGTGTTATTATCCCCAATCCCCCTCTAGCAGGGAAGAGGCTTCTAATCCCCATCCCTGCTAATCTCTGTCACTGGAGAAATTGCTGGCATCTAATACACCTCCCTAAGGTGCCTTCATTATGGAAGGTGCTTTCACACACAACACCCAGCAGGGGGAAGCTGGCATTGTTATCCCAATTAACAGGTGAGGAGACCGAGGCTCACACAGGGTCTTCACTCACACAAGGTTTCACAGGGAGTAACACATGGACGCTTAACTGGTTGGGCTGGTGGATAAGATCCTAGACTTCCAGTGACTCTAGACTTGAATTAATGCAACCATAACAGAGGCCCAAACTCCCTGTGCCCCTGGAAAAGGAAGCTGTAGTGAGAACTTTTCAGCAAATGTGGGCATCAGTGCAGGCTGGGGTCCCTCAGCCATCCACTCCAATGCCCTTAAGAGAGAATTGAAAACCCTCCCTGCCTTTGATTTGCAACAAGAAAGAACTTTTCCCAGAAGAGGTTCCTGCAGGAGAAGGTGCACTGGTGGGGAGTCAGGGGCTTAGAGGTCTGGCTTCATTTCTGTTCCCAGGAAAGATATACAGTCTGTGAACCTCAGTGTCTTCATTTGTAAAATGGGCTGTCAGTCTCCATCTTGACTACTGTTAGGATCGTGAAGGGATGAACTGAAGCAGTAGGTGAGGAAGCGATTCGTGCTGTAAAAGACTCTCTAGACAGAAGTGTCCATGGTCCCTCCCTCCACACTTCTCAGGTGGCATTTCATTAGATGTCTACTCCCTTCAGCCAAAGGCTTTCATAGAAGTTGGCTAGTTACCCAAGAGGGAGGCAAAATACTTTACTGGAGGAAATCAGCAAATAAAGAACAAAAAAACAACCAAACACCAGGATGTGCATGGAATATCTGGCTTTTAGGGATTAATTACTGTAGAAGGAAAAAAAGAAATCTTCAGAATAAACTGGAGTTCGAGATGTGTTGATAAAAACCAAATGTGGTGCTCTGTGCCAGTTGCATTAACTGGCATTGTCCCATGTCCTGCTAGGTAGGAATTATCACTTGGATTTCATGGATGAGGAGTCAGGCTTATAGAAGTCAAGTGGTAGGCTCAACAGTTGATAGCTAGAACTAGAACCAGAACCAGGGCTTGAAGCCCAGGAGGTTCTCAGTCCTTCCTATCACCTCCAAGTCTCAGCAAACTGTGAATTCAGGGTGAGAGGGTTACACATTTAATAGTGACTGCACAGAGCAGAGCTTCCCTCTACTTGGTTGAGAAAACACTCAGACCCTGCCTCCTCCCTGCACTGTCACTGTGTGCCATAGAGCTTGGAACATGGAGGGTGAACAGAAGAGGAGTCCTGGATGATGTGAGAACTATGGGGTGCCTGCCATGCTTCCAACACTTCTGACAGCTTCCTGAGCCAGTGCTGGGGCCTGAGGTTTTATGGCCTCAGACCCAGAAAGCAGTTTCTGTTTCAGGAAAAGAGAAGTCCCAAGCAACCGAAGAAAGCCACAAGGGTCCATTCCAGGAGCTGCAGTAACCAGGGCCGCCATTTTACCCTCTCCATTCAGAACCCGCAAAAATGCTAGTGTTCCTCCTGGGTGCCATGTCTGGTTCCATGAGAGCTGGACTCACTGTCACAGGGAGGCCTAGTCCAGGTTTGGTTTCAGTACAAATTTATGTCATGCCCCCTGGCAAATCGACTTCACAAATCTATGTCACCAGAGCTTTCTCCACAGTGACTGGCAGAGATGCCAAGATCTCCACTGAGCACTGTCTGAGTCCCTCAGGGAAGGGTGGAGAACTTTGGCCATGTTCTGGTATGCATTTGCCATCAGGAAGTAGGGAAATGTGCTGTAGTTTTTAGGGTAGAGTTGCTTCTCTAAAGGTTTTGAGTCCCATCTCTGTCTGGGAGAACTGTGTGGGGATCTCCAGTCCCCTTGGCAGTTCATCTGTGTGGTCTTCAACTCCTCCACACCTCAGATTTTCATCTATAAAATAGGAATAATGACATCACCCTCAAGATTGTTGTGAGATTTAGGTGAGATTTAAATATGTATATTTTAGACATATGTGATATTTTAAGTAACTTTGGACATTTTTTCCCTTTTTCTTTCCATGACAGAAAGTTCTGTTGCAGTCTCTGTTTTCCTTTTCCATTCCATCAGCAGAACACAGACGACAGGAGGCAGTTGGAACCTGGAACTTCAAATTCAGAATTCAGAATTTCTTAACGTGAAACCACAATAGGGAGAAGTATTTTCCTCTGGTTTGAGAAAAAGTGAAAAAGAATAATGGTTGCAAGTTGCTGGAGTTTAATTATTACATATAATTCTATATTTATTATATATAAATAACTTTGTTGCTTTTATTTTGCCCTAGAGAGGAATAAATGACTTAATTCTCTTTCCATTCTTTTCCTGGTTGGAATTTTTGCTGGTTGACTCCCCTGCCTATTTCTCTTTTAGCAAATGTATCTCAGGTGATGAAACCTTGGAGCGGAATGAACCACCTGAGGAAATTCAGGGCTTCTGCAGAAAGCGCCTCGCGGTTGCTAGGGAGGGCTGGAGAAAGCCTGTTTGTTTAACGTCCTTACTCCTGCCTGCTTGGTCCGTGGCATGCTATTTCCACTGGGTGGGAGCCAACGCCGAGTTCCTCCCCGTTGTCCAACCTTGAACATTTCTCCGCGATTATGTTTCATGCAGGGATTAGCAAAATGCAGAGGGGAAAAAACCTGAGAAGGTGTTTGGCAGGGGCTCAGTGCTGCGTTAGCACAGCCTGCTGCATCGGGGCTGATTGGAGAGCAGCAATAAGCTCAGGGGCTCTTCATCTCAGGTTGCTGTAAATGGTCTCTTTATCAAGCAGTTCTCATTGTCCCCCTACCTCCCCAGAGTGAGAAGCTGGGGCCTCTGTCCAGACATGCCAGGTGTCATCACTTGGCAGATCTTGAGCCAAGTCTTGACCCAATCTCAAAGATTCACTTTTCCTTTCTCATAAGGGGTCACACTAAGCTGTTAGGAGCAGAAAACAGCAGTTTCCAGAATCCCCAAAGATAGTTTTGCTACCTAGGACCTGCTTTGGATAAAAGAAGGTCAAAGGGGAATTTTGGAGTAGGCCCTCACGTGGCCACGAGCTTTCTTCAAGACTCCAGAATGGAATTGGGCAGCCAAGCAGTGTCACCAAGGTCAAGGGAAACAGTGTGACCCATCACCCCTTCTCTTCATACCACACCTGGCCTCTTAGGCCACTGCTGGCCTTGAACACATGGCCTTCAGTAGAGGGACTTCCGGAGAACACACACTGCCAGGAAGAAATTAAAAGAGGCCACAGGCAGCCATCTGCCTCCTCTCCAACTTCCAGAACTCGAGCCTTTTACTATCCTCCTGTGAGGCCCAGGGGAAGCAACACTTTAGCAGGCACTGAGCTGCCACCCAGTTGCTCCCAGGTCAAGTTTCTCATTAAAACTCCCAGGCTGCTGGTTGTGTTTAAGTGGTTTGTAGCACGGTCCCGTCAAAACTGGTTGAGGGCTGGAGTTCTGGAAAGAAACCCAACAACCTTGAGATGTCAAGAAGACACCAGAAATGAGGAGGCATACTCCAAGTACGAGTGGCAGGCTTGAGGTTGGGATACGCAGCTAGACTGCAGTGTGACTGTGGAAATAGATTAAAGTTCCAAGATAGGTATTATGGTTTGGATCCTTAATGCTCCCCAAATGTCGTGTTAGTCAATGCAGGAGTGTTAAGAGGTGATTATGAGAGCTGTAGCCTCATCAGTGGATTAATCCATTTGATGGACTAATAATTTGAATGCCGTACTAGGTGTAACTGAGGGAAGGTGAGTATGGCTGGAGGAAGCAGGTCACTAGGGGTGTGCCCTTAGGGATTATGTCTTGTCCCTGGCTCCTTACACATTCTCTTTCTCCCTGCTATGAGCTGAGAAGTTCTCCACCACACCCTCATGCCTCACCTCAGGCTCAGAGCAATGGAGTCATCTAATCATGGATTGAAACATTGAAACTGTGAGCCCCAAATAAACTTTTCCTCCTCTAAGTTGTTCTTGTCAGGTATTTTGGTCAAAGCAATGAGAAGCTGACGAACACAGCAGGGCTGGGATTATTTAGCTCTAAGGGTCCCAACACTGTGCTGAGGAGGTAAGACCAAGAAAATGAGGTCAGGCTCTGACTGGATATTTGGGGAACTCCCACCTCTGCTCCCTTCATAGGCTACAAATGTTCCCTCCTGTAAAGGAAACTATTTCACAAAGAACTGGTCAAAGAAAGCAGCACACAAGTAGGTCCATGCCCAGGAATCAGACCTCCTCCCCCAAAGATCCAGGGTATCAGGATAGAGAAGAATGGGTGTGGAAGGAGAGGCAGGCTCCTGGAGCTGGGGAACACCTCCTCCGGGGGTAATGAGGCCTGGCCTTGAGTTCCTGTGCCCATCTCACAAAGTGAGGAGTGGGGCTTAGAGGGCCCAACATGTCCCCCTGCTCAAGACTTCAGTGACTCTGTGACTTTACAGAGGACTACAGAGCGGTGAGGCCACCCTCACATCCCATTTCCATCAATGCCCCTAATTTGGATGGAACACGGGACACTGCAGTTACTGGTGCTGTGGGCTGGCTGGCTAGGGATCATTCCTCCTGAAGCTGGGGCCCATCCTTTGAAAGGTTCCAGGCTTGCTGTCTAGGATGAAAGAACCCATTCTCTATCAGTTTTTCCAGAGAAGTGATGACCTCATTCCCTGCTACAGATCCGCCCCTCTAGCACGCAGCGTCCCATGTCCTCCAGGGCCAATGCAAGCTCCTGTGAGCACACAGGAAACTCTGCACAAAGGGGCAAATGTCCTCCTAGGACAAAGGATTACAGAAAAGGTAGCAACACTCGCGTTGAGTGGACGGTGGCTGACAGCTCCTGTGCTGGCACAGGAGGCTTGGCGACTGGAGCCCAGGCTGGAAGTCAGCCCCACCATGGCCCTAGCCTGTGCCCTTTGTGCTGGGCACTATCATCACAGCCCTGCCCAGTCCCACCTGCTGCAACCAAACAGCCTCTCGCCTTGTTCCTGCAGGGTATGTGCCCACTTAGGCAAGTGGGAGTCAAATTAGGTGGCACGGAGGTCTGAAGAGAGCTGGGGGACATTATCAGGGCATGAGGAAAGGACACTTGCTGCCATTAAAGGTGACTGTCCTCTACCACCCTCCCTATCCTTGAGCACAAAATGCAGTTTGGACATCTTACTCAAACATCAAAATCAAAGGCCTCCTTCTTTAGACTTAAATGCATCCTCCTGTCTTGCCAGACATCTTTGAACTTCTGTCTCTTGCTAACTAAATACTTCGAGGACTCGGGTGGACTGGAAGAAACTGTCATTCTTCAACAGCTGAAAGAAGGTGGTTCTTTTGTGTAAGATAGCTGTGGGTAATGGACATAAAAAGGCCACATGCAGATCACATCAGGCGACAAACACATAAACACTGTGCCCTCCCATGATGTAGGCTCGAAGAGATGACAAGCCAAGGATAGTGGTGTGTCCTGGTAGGAATGTGCGCTGATTCTGCGCTGCAGGGTGGATGCAGCCCCGTGGAGTTGCGCTCATCCCTTTTGCTGTGAGTCTCTGGCTCACTGGCAAATGAGCAGCTGCACTGTGTCTTGCGGCTCGACACCATGACATCACCACTTAATAAGTCAGGGAATCACAACCACATTTCCAAGAATCATTCAGTTTTCTCATTAAGATTCTATAGGATTTTCCCCTCACATTGACAGTCTTGCCAAAAACAGTGTTAAAAATAGACCTGGGTGATACTTTTCACATTTGTAGGCAATCATGAACGTCTAACAGTGTGTGTCCAGTACAGGACTTCAGAATTCGGCCCTGGATTTTACAGTTATAAAGAGAACACATATTTGCCAAAAGGAGTTTTAGAAAATGCTACAAAAACCCCTGTCTTGGGCTTGGTTTATCCAGGGGAAGCAAAACCTGGAACCACTTCATTTTCTTGTAGGGAAGTGTTTGTTTATTGCATAGAACATTCTGGGCTAATTCAAAAGTGACTAAATCTAGGTGTTTTTACTCATTTCAGGTCAGATGTTAAGTCCTCAAAATCCAAGTTTCTTAGCTCTGGCTCCTGAAGAATAGAATTATTTTTGAGACAACATTCTATACTTGTCTGGGCCTGCCAAACTTGGGAAAGGGACACCAGGACTCAAGCTAAGCTGGGAGGTGACAAGGGTCAGAGATCCTGACAAGAAAATGCACCAAGACTGACATCGTGGTTTTTTTTTTTATTTATTTTTTTTGTTTTTTTTTTTTAGCAAGATAAGCTCTACAGGCCACTGATGTACAGACAATGAGATACTATCTTAAAAGAGTAATGGGACAAAATGCAATGATTAAAAATATTGGTACCAAACAGTAGTCACTTTATGAGGAGTGTCCTTAATGAGTTCCAAATAAATCCCCAGCTTCAAACAAAAGAAAAAAAAAACTGGTGTTCCTTGCTTGGTCTATAAGAATCTTTTCACAGTTGAGCCAAGTTGGAGGGACAGAGAATCACCCCCATGCACGTGCAGGATGGAGACATGGCTCCTTCCTGCTTTCCTAGCTCTACTTTTTGTTAATAGCTGGAACCGATCAACAGAAGATAAAGAACTGATGGCTTTATAAATTCAGTTCTTAACCATAACCATCATAACTTTCTGATTAGCCTTTGCTGGAATGTTTTAACCTCTAGAAATACATCTACAAATGGAACTTTTTCTTGCCTTTGGGGCAATCATATAGATGGAGGTTAACCTTCTTCTTCCCCCAGGCCTTAAAATTTATTTTGACTAAAATGTTTAAGTCAGGGGTTTCATGTAGACACAGCTTAACTGAGTCATTAAGAATTTTATTGGTTAAAGTAGGCATATATTTTTCCTAGTAGACATAATGACATAACAGTAATAAAAATGTAATATTCAAGTAATTGCTGTAATGTAATTACAGTTTGGTCATAAAGTAAGATTAGAGGTCTGGGATGGCTGTTTGTGGGTGTGCATTTTAACGTCTGCATGCAGTCTCAGAGGTGCTGGTCCAGTCTCGGGAGTGCTGTTGCGTCCGTCACTTAACCAGGTGGCTGAACCAGCATTATCTAAGTATCCTATTCACCCTATCTGCCCTCACAGACTTTGGCATCCTGCCTTAGATGGATGACCACCACCATCACTGAAAGCAGTGTTTCTGGTTCTTACATAGATAACAAAAGGGGAGTAACAAAGGTCAGCATTCTCACTGTGGGAGAGAACACACAGTTCAGGTGGCACACTGGAATGGCCACATCTTTGCCTACCAGGTGCTAGAGAGCTCTGTCTCCTAATTGAAGTACTAGGAGCTCTGTTCCTGTTACATCCCTGATGTGCTCCAGTGTTAGCCTATCCTGTTCTGACTTCTGGAGGGAAGAAGTTTCCAGAATGAGTCTGAACAAAAGGACTTGTCTTAGGCATTTGACCACAGTATTTTTTTTTTTTATCCAAGGATTTTCTATCATTGGAGATATTTTTTGAGCTATTATGAATTAATTTCTCCCTGTTTTTTAATAAATAGCATGACCCACAGAAAGATGAAATTTAAGCAAAAGAAGTACTTACCCATTTGTGAACCCAAACAATAAAAACTATGGTAGTTTGTTTGGGGGACCCTTATATGTGGTTTCACTTTCCAGTTTTCCTTACTCATGGTCAACCACCGTCTTAAAAGTAATAAACAGCTGGGTGCGGTGGCACCCACCTGTAGGCCCAGCGACTTGGGAGGCTGAGGCAAGAGGATCAGAGTTCAAAGCCAGCTTCAGCAAAAGTGAGGCACTAAGCAACTCAGTGAAACCCTGTCTCTAAATAAAATACAAAATAGGGCTGGGGATGTGATTCAGTGGTCGAATGCCCATGAGGCCTTGAGTTCAATCCCCAGTACAAAAAAAAAAAAAGTAAGAAATAGAAAATTCCAGAAGGGAATAATTCACAAGTTTTAAAATCATTTAGCATCATTTTTAGTAGTACAAATGATGAAATCTTGCAACATCCTGCTCTGTCCTCCCTGGGACATGAATCATCACTATTCCCAGCATATCCACACTGTATATGCTACCTACCTCTTAATTACTTAGAGCTGTCTCAATTATTAGATCAACTGTCATGGTATCACAGTACTTGTGTTCAATTAACACTTATTTTACTTAATAATGGCCCCAAACTGCAAGAGTAGTGATGCTGGTAATTTTACCCCAGTATTTGTTACTGTTCTATTTTTAGATATTGTTACTCATATTGTGCTTAGTTCAGAAATTAGACATACATGCACAGGAAAACCATGGTATATATAGGGTTCATGTCACCTGGAGGTCAATAATTGAGATACCACTGGGTTTTTTTCTTTGTTACTATTTTTCTTTGTAATGAATAAGTAATTTGTGGGGAGATAATTTGAGACTGTATAAATATCTACTCCTTGTCAGTCTTTCTCACCCAATATGGCCTTTCAATGCCACGATTTCATCTATATTCATCAGTTGGTATTTTATTGCAAAGGACTTTCTCTTTTTCTTCCATTTACATGCTTCACTTATATTGTGTGGATTCATGAGTATTTATTTTATTCCATGGATGACCACTCATTACTATCATTATTTATTTGGATGCAGAAATTATTCCAGATTTGGCTGCTGAGAGCCTCTTCTAGCTCCTGGTATGGACATGCCTCCATGGTTCTTTGAGCAACTCCTTATTTTCTTATGCAATAAGATGCTCCAGACTCATTTTTCCAGGAATCTTTGCCCTGCCCTCCTGGAATCAGCCGTTTCTCCAAGGAGCAAGCCCTCAATACCAAAGGAGAATGATATTTTGAAAGTAAGATCTAGGTAGCTGGTGTGAAGGACTGTCACTTTTTAAAGGTGTAGTTTATCTCTAGTGTGCTTGGTCAGTTTTGGAAGACCGTTTATAGAGAACAGAGCATATTTCCAGAGGTGATAGCCTGCCTTTGTATCATGAAAGAGCTGGAAATCTAGGACATCAGCTTCTCTCTGCTCCCAGGGGACAACTCAGTGTGCCAGTTAGTCTCAGAAAATTGGTAAGATCCTTAGGGTTTTGTCTTTCTAAGCAAATACTGTTTTCTACAACTCTTTCAAAAGTATGTCAAACCTCCTGATGGCTCTTGATATCTGTTAACTCATGATTCAGTCAACATCAACAGATCAACTATTTCACTAAATTAACTTCTTGCTAATATCTGTGACTTTAAACATCCATTGTCTATAAAACTGTTATGGATATAAATTGATATAAATCACACATGGGCATGGATACAGCCATGAAAATAGGCAGCTCTGTGGTATTTCTGTGCCTGATCATTCCTTGTCACTCGTCACCCTAGTAAATGGTGTGTGGTCTCATTGCAACCCCTGACTCTGTAGTTCTGTCTTCCACAATGGTTACTGCTGAGCTGAAGCCAGAGGAACACGAGAAGGAGCTACAGGGAGCCAGCGGGGTGGCGAGAGTGGCTTGAGCCAGGCTGGACGCACATGATTTCCTTTCTTCAACTCCTTTGAGGGAAGTTGAGGGAAAGCAGAGCTTGGGATTTGAGGGATCCAGATTGTTGGCTTTTACTTGGCATATACGCTCACTGCTTGAGAAATGTTATTTTTTCCTTAAACTTCTTTCTCATTAATCTTGTGTTAAGAGTGGTCTAACCCTGTTAGTTGTGTAGGCTGCTTCTGTTCCAATTAGCATATATTTCCATAAGTGTTGAGTGGGGCAGGGGAAGGAAGAAGCAGAATTTCTAAACTATTGACCTTGAGGGACTTGTAGGAAGGTGTGTCTGACATAAGTGCAACACAACTGGCTCTGAGAAAGCTCCAGCAAATGGGAAGTTATGGTTGGCCCTGATGATTTATGCTAAGCAGAATCAACTATGATGGAAACATAAAATATTTCTAAACTTACACTTTAGTCACTCAATACAAATGAAACTCAGCCTTCTTACTTAAAAAAGTAGACATTTAGAGCACTGAGATTCTCCAGAGGAAATCAGGGTGTCTGCTGTCCTTGTGCCACACATGCCAGACTTGAGCTGTTTGCTCTGACACTCCCAGCTGAAAGGTACTGTGTGATCCCTCAGCTAAAAACCATTCCCCCCCCCTCCACAGAGGTACTTTCCTCTGATAAGTTGAAGGGGGAAGTCAGAGCAAAGGCTGTAGTAGCCAAATCGATTCCTGGTTCAAATACTGATAGGCTGGCGGCCCAACCAGAAAGTGAAGAACTGGGCCAAAGAAGCTTATTTTGAGAGCAGGTTTGTCTCCCTTGATGGTACATATGGCAAGGGAGCAAGGAGGAAGTGCTAAATTAGCATGGTTTACTCCCACAGGCAGAGAGAAATAAAATCAGTGTTTACCAAATGGAAAAGCACAAAGTAGGTACAGAGAGAGAAATGCTATTTTCATGCTTCTAAAAAGGTATTACAAATAACACAGTTTCAAACCTATAATTAAAAACTATTTTTAAAAAGTTTTGATTAGGTTCTTTTCAAAAATAGACATTTTAGGTGGAAATAAAAGTCTAAATTCCCTTAATCTATACTCTCTAAGTGCACCTCTTAAATATCAGATTTCATGAGTTAACCAAAAAAAAAAAAAAAAGAGCGTCTTAAAATCATCTAGCATAAATTCAGTGTTTCCAATCAGGAGATGGGGGATCCAAGGCCCCTAAGTTAAAGCAATTTATCAAGTGCCAAAATTAGCTTGGAGAGGGAGAATTTAGGACCCATGCTATTCATCAGGCAAATTATGGACAGATTGAATTTTGAATTTCTGAGTGCCAGATCAAGGAAGGCACAGACCTGTGGTGACTGAGCCAGACATTCGGGACTTGTAGCTCTGACCAGAAGGCAGCATGAGACCTGTGGGTCTGGATCGAGTACACTGCTCTCGGCATCTCTGAACAAGGTCCTTTCTTCTTTTGGTGTCAGTGGCCTAACCTGAAAAATTAGGTAATTTGCTGTTCTAAAATGTGAATTTAGTATTGTGAATCTTGAAAAAAGAATGAACTGAAGAAGGTGATATGACCTAGGGAAATACAGAATAAATGAATGGAAATTAAGATAAATTATTCTGGGCAAGAGTAATAATTCATTACATTTTAAAACCTAGCAGGGTTGTCTGAAGTCAATTAAACTTTAATGACCCAGGTTTCAGAACAACATCAACACTCAAAAAAGAAATAGTCCAAGAGAAGAATAGGCAAAATACATGATTAGGTAACTCCAACAAGAACATCTATCCGTGGCCAATAAACACAAAACGTTCCACTTGGATGGTACTCAAAAGTACAAATAGATGCAGTCAGGCCTGCCTTCATTTCACTGGAGATTAAGAAAGGTGATATCCAGAATTGGGGAAGACACAGGGACATTGATTTTCAAACACTGCTAATGAGAATACAAATTGGTAAGACCTGAAGACAAAGCAACTTGGATGTGTTAAGTTTTAAAAATAGGGAACATCTGTGATGCAGCAATTTCAACTCCAGTTTACCATAAAGGAAATAAAAAGATTTCTACAACCAGTGAAGAGAATTATGGATGAGCACAAAGTCACTGCTGCTGTTATCTTTCTCTTTGTCTGGACTGGCCTTGTAATTAGCTCTGACTGCAAAATGCAGCAGAAGTGATGTGGGCCTTCCAAGAGGGGCCTCCAGAGGACTGGCCATTTCTTTTTCCTCTCTTTTGGAAGGTGGCTGCTTTTCAAGTCCAGTTACTTGGAGGCCATCATGCTGTAAAGAAGCCAAATCTTGTCTTATGCAAAGAGAAAGATCCTATGGAGGAGCACGGGGCTCTAGTTTGACAGGGGAGTCCCTTCAGTCCTTCTGGTCCAGCTGGGCTGCATGCTGAATGGCTGCTGAGTTAACCAGATGATGCCAACTGGGGCAGAATTGCCTAGTCAAGGCCCATTTGAATTCCTGACTGCCAGAAGCATGAGAATTAATCATGTTATCTTAAGCTACTAACTTCTGGGGTGCTTTGTTACACAGCAAAATATGAACAGAGAGGATCACTCTATTAGGCGTTTACTGAGGGCAGAGGGAGTGTGGGTTGGCTACTGATGACCTCTGTCTGGATCACTTACAGAAATGATAACACAGTCTACAGCCATGGTTCCCTGAATGCGCCTGATTTCAGAAGGCAAGCAGGGTTGGGCCCGGTGACAATATGGTTATGAGTGTTTCTTCTTACTTTAATATAGATACAGCTTATTTGTTTAGGTATGAATTCATTCTCTTAATTTCTCTCCTCTCCTGTTCCCTCACTATTTAACCTAAGATGTATTAACAGTAGCCACATATTTCAGTATTTAGATTATAGAATATTAAAGGGAGTGAAACTCAGAGAAAGAGGAACTATCATCACCCCAAAACAGATATCCCATCTAGGACTTAATATTTTCTCTCTCTCTCTCTCTTAAAAAAGAAAACAAAACAAAAAACAACTTTATAGTAGTTTTAAATTTACAGAAAAATTGCATAGATAATAAAGTTCTCATATAAGCCATACCCAATTTCTTATTACCAATATTTTACATATTTGTCACAATTAATGAACCAATACTGATATAGCATTATTGATAGAAGCCCATACTTTATTCAGATTTCCTTAAATTTTAAGTAATGTCTTCTTTCTGTTCCAGAATCACATCCAGGACACCACATGCACTTGTACCTTGTCTCCTCTTAGCTAAGTTTCTCAGACATTGCTTGACAGTTGATAGTAAGATATTTGAGATTCTTGTGACACTTTCTTCAAGATTAGAGTGGGGTGGTTGGTTTTGAGAGGAAGACGGCCAAGGGTTGCTGTGCTTCACGTTAGTTGGGACTTGCTGTTGGCTTTCTTTGGAGATTAAGTGTGGTTAGAAGGCATGTGGGGTGTCAGTTCACAAAGGGTGGGCTGTGGCCACAGCTAGTATGCCAGTTTGGTGACATTAAAACTGCTCTCCCAGAATCCCCTTCCCTATATGGTTCTGAGTCAGAGTTGGTCAAAAGAGAAATTTACGAAAAATTGGAAAGGGGACATGAAGCAGCTTTTACTTGCTAAAATATGCTGCGGTCGATGCACCTCCACAAAAGGAACAGAGGTGCCACCGAGTTCTGGCTCCCTCACCTTCTTCTACTCTGTATCCAGTGCTGACTGAATACCCTGCTGACCAACAGTGGCTCCTGGCTCTCTACCAAACACTAAGTGGGCCCACAGAGGTGGTAGTCACACACAAACATGGCTTCCCACATGCCCTCACACTTTTGGCTTCTCCAACTGATGAGCTGGTGTCTTTCTCTCTGATCTTCCCACATCTCTGCCAGGCCTTCATTTTCCCAGTTCCTCCTGTAAGTGCATAAGCTCTGAATCCTGGTGCCCTGTCCCATAGCATATAGAGGTTGATTCTGTGGCTGAACCCTGACAGAATCAGCTATGAGAGACATTCTTGAACTGGAAACAACTATAAAAGGTCCCCTATCTCTCACCATGCACAAAACTCAAAGTGGATCAAGGACCTAGGAATTAAATCAGAGACCCTGCATATAATAGAAGAAAATGTAAGTCCAAATCTCCATCATATCGGATTAGGCTCCTACATCCTTAATAAGACTCTTATAGTGAAATAATTAAAATCAAGAATTAATAAATGGGATGGTCAAACTAAAAAATTTCTCAGAAAAAGAAATAATCAGTGAAGTGAATAGAGAGCCTATAGCTTGGGAGCAAATTTTTACCACTTGCACATCAGATAGAGCACTAATCTCTAGGGAATATATAAGACTCAAAAAGCTAAACACCAAAAACAAAACAAAACAAAACAAAACAAAAAACCCCACAAATAACTCAATCAATAAATGGGCCAAGGAACTGAACAGACACTTCTCAGAAGGTGATATACAATCAATCAACAAATATATGAAAAAATGTTCAACATCTTTAGCAATTAGAGAAATGCAAATCAAAACTATCCTAAGATTTCATCTTACTCCAGTTAAAATGGCAGCTATTAAGAATACAAACAGTAAGTGTTGGTGAAGATGTGGGGAAAAAGGCACACTCATACTTTGCTGGTGGGACTGAAAATTGGTGCAGCCAATATGGAAACCTGTATGAAGATTTCTTGGAAAGCTAGGAATGGAACCACCTTTTGACTCAACTATCCCACTCCTCAGTCTCTACCCAAAGGACTTAAAAACAGCATACTACAGGGACACAGCCACATCAATGTTTATAGCAGCACAATTCACACTAGCTAAACTATGGAACCAACCTAGATGCCCTTCAGTAGATGAATGGATTAAAAATGTGGCATATATACACAATGAAATATTACTCAGCAATAAAAGAGAATAAAATCATGGCATTTGCAGGTAAATGGATGAAGTTAGAGAAGATAATGCTAAGTGAAGTTAGCCAATCCCCCAAAACCAAATACTAAATGTTTTCTCTGATATAAGGAGGCTGATTCATAGTGGGGTAGGGAGCGGGAGCATGGGAGGAATAGACAAACTCTAGATAGGGCAAAGGGAAGGGAGGGGGCAGAGGGGTAGGAAAGATGGTGGAATGTGATGGACATCATTACCCTAAGTACATGTATGAAGATACAAATGGTGTGAATATACTGAGTATATAACCAGAAACAAAAACAATTAAGTCCTCCCTGGGGAGGACTGATTCCTGTTTAGTCAGGTTGTTGGAAGATCTCAGTTCCTGTGGCTGTAGAACCAAGGTCCCCATTTTCTTGTTGGCTGGAAACCAAGGACTATCTTAGAGGCCACTACAGGCCTTGGTTTGTGGCCCCCTTACTACATCTTCAAAGCCAGCAGTGCATATTGATGTTGCATATTTTGTATCTTTTCTTCTGCTTCTCTCTTCTGCTTTTAAAAGCCCACACGATTGGATTAGGGCCACTTACACAATCTAGGATAACTTCTCCATCTTAAAACCAGTTGATTAACAACCATAATGTCATGTGCGACTGCAGTTCCCCCATTAAGGTAATGTAAGATATTCACAGGTTCTGGGGATTTGGACATCGTTGGGGGACTGTGAGTTATTGGAAGCATCAGGAAAAACGAATCAAAACAAAACACCTGAAGTAGGAAGGATTAAAGAGCAAGATATTGGAGACCAAGAAAACAAAAATCATTTTCCCCTAAGGGAATTTGTAGCTGTGAGGGAGCAGAGGCCAGGCACGAAGCAGTGGTCTGGGCTCATGGCACAGTGCTGAGCTAGGGAAGCAGAGGTGGGAGTTTGGGGCCAACAAGGTAGCTGAGGAATTATGATCCCAGACAGCGGGACGCTGTATAGGGGAGCCTGTGATTCTGCAGCTTCCCCCAGAAGTGCATGTCAACCCTAGGGTTGCACGTGTGTGGGCCAGTGTCAGCAGCAGCAGCACACTGAAGGGTGACCAGAAATTTCATCAATCTCATGGGGCAGGAGAGTCATAGGTTTGAGTTCAGGTTCCACCAAGGTGGTGGGGGTCTGGGAAACAACACAGGGATGATTTCTAGGAATGAGGGCAAAGCAGACATGCAGCAGTCTCCATCTGATGATGCTCCATGGGCCAGAAAGCTAAACTCTCTTTGGAAGAAATCACCCAGAACTTCACTCTTCCCCACCCCCCATATGCTGTGTGTGGCATTCAATAAAAAAACTGCTGAGCAAAACAGGAAACAACCCAGTGACTGGAAACCAAGAAGAAAAATTCCAAACAACAGAAATAGATCCACAAGTATTGGGGTAACCAGGAAGGGAGTGGCACTGGATTTTTTAAAAAATATTTTAAAGAATCAATGGTAAATGACTGAAAAATAATTTTAAAAAGACATTAAAATTAAGAATGCGATCATTGGGCTGAATAGAATTTTAGATGAAGAAAAGATACTCAATCAAGGTTAGAGGATCAGCAGGAAATAATCCAGACTGAAGTAGACAGAAAAGGAGATGGGAAATACAGAAGAGAACACTGGAGCCACAATGTATATAGTTAAACAGTATGGCACACACATGACTAAGGCCAAGATGACATAAATGAATGTATTTTTTTAAAAAAAAAGTAGCTAAAATTTGAAGAAAATTGACAAGATGTCTAGTCACAGATTTAAGAAGTTCTACAAACATCAGAAAGATAAATACTAAGAAAACTATCTGTAGACATGTCATACTACAACTGTTGATAAATAAAAGAAAAAAAGAAATCTCAAAAGTAGCCAGAGAAAAGCAGACATATTACCTTCACAGAGAGGGCAACAGTAAGGTGGACAACACAATGGCAGGGGTTAAAAAACAAAGAAAGGAATCTGATTTGTGCAAAAATAATGCATCTTCTATAACAATGACAAAACTTTAGGAAAAATATCCCAAATGAATCAGACATAATATGGAATACTCAGCAGTCTTGGACTGTCCTGAGGAAAGGTTAGGACAGGCTACCGAGTGTGTACTGAATGAACACACTGTATGCGTGTGGTACATGTTTAATATCAATGTGTAGTCTCAGTGTTGAAAGGACTATAGATAATTCTTATTCTTTGTGCTTTTATGAGTCTTCTATGTTTTTGTTTGCAATGAATGTGTTTTTTTAAAGTAATAAGTTAAATAGAGTTATAGAGTCAAAGGGTTCAAATGATAAAACATTATTAAAACCAAGTAATACAAATTCATGTCAGAGAGTTGTGAAAAGCACAAGACCATATATTTGAATGTAAGTGAACCAAAAATTCAATTTAATTAGTCTACTTCAATTAAAAGCAGAGACTAAATTGGGTCAAAAAGCAAGACTCAACTCTAAGCTGTCAATGAGAAAGTGGTTTTTTTTTTTTTTGGTACCAGGGATTAAACTCAGAGGCACCAGACCACTGAACCACGTCCCCAGCCCTATTTTGTATTTTATTTAGAGACAGGGTCTCACTCAGTTGCTTAGCACCTTGCTTTTGCTGAGGTTGGTTTTGAACTCGCAATCCTCCTGCCTCAGCCTCCTGAGCCTCTGGGATTACAGGTGTGCACCACTGCGTCATGCCAAAAAAGGTATTTTAAATATAGAGAAACAGAAAAGTTAAAAGACAGATCATGAAAAGGTGTGTATATTCCAAACAGTAATCAAAATACAGTCTGTGGATTTATTGGTATCAGAACAAGCAAAATTCAGAATATGAAATGTTGCCAATGTAAAGACTAAAATTACATAATGCTATAGGGAATAGTTAGTGAATCAAGAAGATGTACCATTCCTAAACACGTATGCAACTAAGAACAGAACTTCAAAATACATTATGTAAACACTAAGAAAAAGTGAAGGAGAAATAGACAAACGTACAATATTAAGCTTCTTCAACTCTCCTCTCTCAGTAACTAACTGGAAAAAATAGGAAGTCAGTAAGTAGACTGAATAAGTGAACAATACTATCAATCATCTTGACCTAATTGACATTTATAGACCACTATACCTATTTATAATAGAATATACATGTTTTCACATACACATATCCTGGACCATAAGTAAACCTTAACAAACCTAAAAGATTGTAATATAAAGTATGTTAGCTATTATGAAACTAAACTAAAATTTAATAAAAAGATACCTAAAATATTCTCAAATATTTTGAAGATAATCAATGCATAAGTCATGGGTCAAAAGAAAATCCGTGAATATTCTGAATTAAATAAAAACTAAAACATCAAAGTGTGTTGGGTATAGCTAAAGAGTGCTTACAGGGAAACTGATGATATAAACCCAGGGCAAACAGAAGGCAGGAAATAATGCAGATAAAAGTAGATTGTTGGCACTGAAAACAGAAAAAAAAATTGAGAAAAATGAATGAGACCAAAGGCTGATTGACTGAAAAAAAATCAATAAAACTGATGAATACCTGTAGATGAAGCAGGGACTAACGCCCATTCTCAGGAATTAAACAGAGGAGTACCACTGCAGATCCTATAGACATTTAAGGATAATAACAGAATTTTATGAACAACTTTATGCCAATGTATTTGTTAACAAAGCTCTTTTGAGAAGTGACAGAAAACCCAAACAGCAATGATCTAATACTATTCAGAGCTAAAAATTGTCCCACAATGAAAAGTTCAGGCCCTAATGGACTCACTGATGAATTGTATTGAGTTTTTTAAGAAAAAATAATTCCACTTCCAAAGAAACACTTTCAGAATATAGAAAAGGAAAAAGTTCAAAATCAGTCATTTTATGAGGCTAGCATGACCTAGTAAAAAAAACAGGGGGGGGGGAAAAAGACATTTTAAAGAAGCTCAATATTTTCCATGAGAACAGATACAAAAAAACTTTTAAAATTAGCAAATCAAATCCATCAAACTGAAAAGAGGCTAATACATCATTATCAAGTGGCATTTATCCCACTAACAGAAGCTTGGTTCAACATTTAAAAAATCAATATAATCTACCACTAAAAAAAGAAAAGACCTAAATAAATGCAGTGCTACCCACATTCACTGATTAGAAGGATTAATGTAGTTATGACATCAGTTCTCTCCAAATTGGGCCATAGATTAAAACAAATTCCAATCAAAACCCAAGAAAATGTTTTTATATAAATATGGAAAAAGTTGAGGGACTCATAGTCTTGATTTCATGACTTAGTATAAAATGAGTAATCAAGACAACGAAGTAGTGGCATAGGGACAGAACGTATAGATTAATGGAACAAAACTGAATCCAAAGCAGATTTATACTTTTATGGTCAATTGATTTTAGATAACATCACCAAAGTAATTCAGTGAAAAAAGGACGGATTTCTTAATGAATGGTGTTGAAACAATCAGACATTCATTCACCAAAATGAAAGAGCCTCTACTCTAACCTCATACCATACATAGAAATAAACTCCAAGTCAATCACAGATGTGAAAGCAAAAGTTAAATTATCAGGAAGAAAACATAGCCTTTGTGAGTCTGGGTTAAAGATTTCTTAGAGAAGACACAAAGAGTATGAGCCATAAAAGAAGGAAAGTTGATAAATTAGACTTCAAAATTTAAAACTTCAGCTTTTCCAAAGATACTTTAATATAGATAGGTCCAAGAATCAGAAAAGTTGTAAAAAAAACATTTCTGATAAGGTTCTGTATCTGAAATATGCAAAGAACTCCTACATTGTAGGTAGAAGACAACCAGTAATTTTTTTTTAAATGGGCAAAAGATTTAAATAATCACTTAAGAAAGAAATACAGATGACTGTGAATACATGAAGAATGTGTAATATCATTAGTCATCAAGGAAATGCAAAGTAAAAATCACAGTAAGATGCCACCTATTAGAATGCCTGAAATTACAACAAAACAAACATACCAAATGCTAGTGAAGATAGGGAGTAACTAGAAATTTCACATTTCTGGCGTGAATGCCAGGGGGTGTGAAAAACAGCTGGCCATTCCTTACAGAGTTAAATATTCATTTACCATATAACTTGGCAGTCCTACTCCTAGGTATTCACCCTATTCACACGAATATTCACACGAGTTCACAGATATTTGTCCATTCATGTTCATAACAACTCTATTCTTAATGCCCAGCACATGCAAACAACCCAAATGTTGACTTAATGAATGGATAAACAAATTATAATGCACCCATATAATGGAATATTATTCAACAATAAAAGATAAAGATATACAAAACAATGCAAATGAACCTCAAAAGCATTATACTAAGTAAAAAAAGTTAGAAAAAAACTTGAAATTCAAATTCATATGGAATGATTACATTTTGGATGCCATTCTGGAAATGGTAAAGCTAGGGATAGAGAATCAGGGGCTAGTGATGTGGTAGTGAGGGGATCAATTACAAGGGGACATAAGAGGACTTCTTTGAGTTCTTGTATGCTGATTATGGTGGTGATTACACAACTGTGATCCCAAGTCACTGAATAGCACTATGCATCTGAAAAGGGTTTATTACTATATGTAAACTATACCACATTAAACTGATTTTAAAGAAACAGGTTCTCTGTGCCTTGTCTAAGAAATTCTGCAGTATGTGAAGTGATAAGCAAATGCTAATCTGGAGTTGTGATGTAATGAAAATCTGAATAAGTAGTGAAACAGACATTAATTTGATATAACATTATTGCCAATTTCTGATTGTGATGGTTAGATTTCTTACTCTGTTGAACATGCATTGTGATTTAGGAAAAAATGTTTAAAAAGAGTTCTGTTGAAAAACACTGTTGAAGAAATAAGTTCAAAGGAGTTGGGGGAAATCAAGGGAAGGCTTAATGTTGAGAAATGGAATAAAACAAATGAGACTAGTGTTTCAAGAATCCACAGAATTAAATGCTGATCAACTAACTGTTTCTTCATTTAGTAAACACTGACTAAACATGTACTATGTGTCAGGCACTGTTCTGAGTGCTGGGATATGGACAAAACAGACCATAATCCTTAATTACAAAGTTATCATTCTACAGGAAAGAGACTTTATAAACAAATTAAATCAATCTATGATGTGGTAAGCTAGAAGACGGTAAATGTTAGAGTGAAAAAAGAAAGCAGGGGCCAGAAGCAGTAATGCTTGCCTGTAATCCCAGCTGAGGCAGGATGATCCCAAGTTCAAAGCCAGCCTCAGCAATTTAATGAAGTAAGCAATTTAGAGAGAAACTGTCTCAAATAAACAAACAAGCCTGGGGACAGGGCTCAGTGGTTAAGCACCCCTGGGTTAAATCCCTGGTACCAAAAGAAGAAGGAAAAAATAGCAGGGAAGAGGAAGATAGTATGCAAGGGCAGAAGCTGGGGTTCTAATATTTAAAAGGGAAAGCCTTATTGAGATAATGATGATATTTGATGGAAAACTCAAAAGTGAGCGAGGGAGCCACAACGACAGCTTTTAAATGTGAATACATTTTTTTTTTAAATAAAGGAATTTTTTTAATTTATTTTCGTGGTGTTAGAAATAAAGCCCAGGGCCTTATGCATGCTGGGCAAGCACTCTACCACTGAGTTACAAATGCAGGCTTTAAACAATGAGAACTCATGGTGTACTAAGCTAACGTCATTTAGCTTCCATATCAATGATATAAAAAAATCCTTTAATGTGATAACTGGCTTTGACAATTTATACAAATGATTTACAGAATAAATATAATCTTTATTACAACTGAACAAGAAAAGAATTGAGCTCCAACCAAAAGAAAAACCACATACCTTAATTTATTTTTAACTACTATTACCCCTTCTCTCTCAAACCTGCCCCTCTTTCAATTTTCACTATATGTGTTTCTGGGAAAGCTGAATGACACAGCTTAGTATTAATAAATTTTTCGTATCATAAGCTGGGAAAGGGGTTAGAAAAAACAGGAGGAAATAGTCTATCCATATGAAAACAATAATCACATAATATTTATTGTCTGGGATTGAAATGTTTCAAATACGCAAAGTAATAAAATGTCAGGAAAAGCAAAACTTCCTGATGTTAAAAATATCATAAATTTTCCCCAAATAAGACACATGTAAAAAGTTCAGGTGATACTTTATGTCAAGAGAAAAAACTATCCTTAAGCCTAAGTTAAAGCAGCCCCAAAGCTTCAGAGGGTACAGTCAACTCACTACTGAAGCACTAAGGAGACTATGGCATTTACTGCAAAAATATAAAAACAGTGGTTACCTTCTTATTTTTAGCTTGAAAAACAAGTCGTAACATAAATTCATTTTGCTTTTAGTTTCTTAATTTAAAAAAATGTCAAAAAGTTACCAGGATTTTAGTATCACTCTTAAATAAATTTATATTTTTAAAATCACAATGGCATGTACGAATATAAAGAGTGGCACATATAATGGGAAAACATGTTTTATTTACTGTCACGACCCCTTGCCCGCAAGGAAGACGCAACTCAGGAATCTTCTTTCAGCAGTTTATTCAGGCCCTTGATAGTTCTTCTTCTTTTTTTTTCCCGGATGCCCCTCCCAGCCTTAATAAAGCATCTCAAGCCCCAATGCAAAGCTGCCACGTGGAGCTTTCTCATAGGGTGGTAAGGGATAGCGTGCCAATTCTCCATATTAGGAGTTGTTTATCACAGGCCACAGTGGAAGCCGGCGCCATCTTCTAATGGCGGCCACGGTCTAATTAGAACGGCTCACCACAATTTACGTTACAGGTGAATTAATCCTGGTGGCTTCATAAGTCCCTTTCTGGAATTTCAGAGTTCCCCTTGGGCCTTGGACTCCCTGTTTGGGGAGCTCCATTACTGTGATATCTATTATTGGTGAGTTCTGCTTCCTCACATGTTGGAGCATAATATTAGAGAAGCATGCCCAGGCAAACAGATGAAGCAGGGTTTGTTTAAAAAAAGGGTAACATAGACTTCTCTCTGGAGGGAGAAGGGGGCCATAGCTGTGTCCTGGTATCCCAAGAAGTGGGGGTGTTCTTTTTATATGTCCTAGGCTTCCTTTTTTCTCCTGCTGTTTTACTTGATTAGGCCCAGGAGATGCTCAATGGGATGGCCAAAAGGTGAGATGCAGATGAGCTGGCAGGGGCCAGGGAAGAGTGATCTGGGCAGGAAGAGGGTGTAATTAATAGCTCCCTGTAGGGAGGGACAATTCCTAGGACAGGTTACCTTAGCAACAGGTTGGAGCAGGGGCAGGTTATTTTGATAAGGGTGAAGGAAGGGCTCTGAAGACATTAGCAGCAGCCTGTCTATTAATTCTGGTTTCAATTGGTTGCCTGCTTTCATAGGTGCTACAAAGAATTTTTTTTGAATGAATGAACAGAAAAAATCATTATTTTTAGCCTCAATAGATATTTTTTTATATGTACTTTAAATTCAGTGGACATGTTATTCCAATACCTGTAGGGAAATCTCATCCTAAAAAGCTAATTGTTTTTAAAAATAAACTATTGGGAGAAATAGTACATTTTCAAAGACGGACCATCTACAAAAATAGAGAATTTCTTAGTCTGTAATTCTTTTTCAAGTTTATACAAATTTAGATGAGACACAAAAATTCTTAGGTCTTTAGCAGTGCAAATGTGACTGGGGCTATCTCTTTATGAGGTCCTTAACCCCTGCAAAACAGGACTCCAAGTCAAAGTGACCTTCTAACAAAAGCCACAAGAAACTTGAAGCATGTATTGTTTTTCTGAGATACTGTATTTGTCTTTAAGAAAAAGGCAGTGATTTTCTATAGTTCATGAGATTTGCTGGCTCATAAGTGCAACAAGTACTGATAAGATTTTAAAGGCTTCTGAGTTTTTGTTTAAACGAGTAACTTCTATCAATCAAACAACAAATATTTATTGAGTATGTAATAAATACCTGTAGTGATTTACAAAGAGGTGTCAGTTCAAGACTTGCCCTCTAGAAATTCTTAATGTGGTGCAAGCTAATGGCAATGCAGTGATAACTGGGGACCCTACACAGGAAGCAGAGAAAACAACAGGGGCTTAAAGATTCAGGGAATGAGTTCCTGCCTGTGCTCAGCCACACAGGAAACTATGGCAAGGAAATAGGAAAAGAGAGCACCAAGAGAACCTAGGAAAGAAGAGGCAGGTTGATTTTTTAAAATAGTCACTTCTATGCAGTGTCGTGCAGGAGCACAAGGAGATCTTGCTCATCCCCGTGCAGGCCACCCAGGCAAGGCTCACCCATAGCCTGTGATCCCCAAAGACACACAGGCTGCCAATAGGTTGCCTCTTGTCCACCTCCCTGGTTCTGGGAGGCACAGCACTTTCTATCTCTACAACACCCCCAGCCCCACCTTGGGTAGGGATACAAATCATAAAACTTCCTGTGTTTAGAGTTGGTTCTTAACTCCATGACACAGTGAACTACCACTTATTCAGATCTTCTGCCATCTGGCCCCACTGTCTTATCTTCTTGTGGGATTAGGACTGTGAAAAGATCTTGCTTATGCTGCTGTGTGAGTAATAAACTTCCAAAGCAGCAGTTGCCACAGCTTAGGGACAGCCGATGAAGAGCACAGGCAGGTCAGGGAGGGGTGATAAGAAGTAGCCCAAGCATTGGAAGGTGAACTGGCTTCTTGTAAGTGGCTGGAAGAAGCAAAGCAAAGCCATCAGGAAAAAAAGCTACAGTACCACAAGCTGGTGTTCTGTTACCTGTCATCTATAAGACATAAATCAGAAGTGACTTGTCCTAAGGCAAAACAGACCTAGAGTTGAATTAAAGAAGATA
Source organism: Marmota marmota marmota (assembly GCF_001458135.2). NCBI lineage: Eukaryota > Metazoa > Chordata > Mammalia > Rodentia > Sciuridae > Marmota > Marmota marmota. Next base: position 12,176,321 of record NW_025999982.1, read on the forward strand.
TTAACTACTGGCTAGAATGGGAAGTTATCATTTGTCATTCAAATTGTGCTCATCAACTTTCTTTGCATTTTTCTATTTATCTCTGTTCATGACTTCCCTCCAAACACACACAAGCATGCAGGGCTAGAAGAAACCATGACTACTGTATCATAATGAAGGAGAACACTTTAAAGGGTCATTTATAAAGCTGCAGAGCACTGACATGTGTACTTTAGTATCTGCTACTGCAAACACACTGTAAGCAAGATGGGGATTATTTTGTAACATGATAAATAATTTTAATGAAATCATAAAATAGTAGCCTGTATGATTAGTCTTCTGGAGAAATCTCATCTTTAAACAAGAGAGACTTTGCATAAGTAGATCTTTAAGGAAGTTTTTCTCATAATTTTTATAGGGACTCGTAACACATTCATTGATCATACATCTTTTTTTTATTAGTTGTTCAAAACATTATATAGCTCTTGACATATCATATTTCATACATTTGATTCAAGTGGGTTATGAACTCCCATTTTTCCCCTGTATACAGATTGCAGAATCACATCGGTTACACATCCACGTTTTTACATACTGCCATACTATTGTCTGTTGTATTCGGCTGTCTTTCCTATCCTCTACTATCGCCCCTCCCCTCCCCTCCCCTCCCATCTTCTCTCTCTATCCCATCTACTGTACTTCATTTCTCTCCCTTGTTTTTTCCCCCCTTTCCCTTCACCTCCTCTTATATGTAATTTTGTATAACGATGAGGGTCTCCTTCCATTTACATGCAATTTCCCTTCTCTCTCCCTTTCCCTCCCACCTCTCGTCCCTGTTTAATGTTAATCTTCTTCTCATGCTCTTCCTCCCTGCTCTGTTCTTAAGTTGCTCTCCTTATATCAAAGATGACATTTGGCATTTATTTTTTAGGGATTGGCTAGCTTCACTTAGCATAATCTGCTCTAGTGCCATCCATTTCCCTGCAAATGCCATGATTTTGTCATTTTTTAGTGCTGAGTAGTACTCCATTGTGTATAAATGCCACATTTTTTTTTATCCATTCATCTATTGAAGGGCATCTAGGTTGGTTCCACAGTCTAGCTATTGTGAATTGTGCTGCTATGAACATCGATGTAGCAGTATCCCTATAAGCTTTAAGACACTCAAGAGGAATTGGCATGGTTTTGTATAATTTTATTATATGTTGTATGTTATTTTGTTGTGTATATATAATACTTGGCATTGGGAGAGGAATGGTAAGTTAAACTTTTCTTATAATTGTGGTCTTTTGGTACTTAGAAATGCTTCTAGGTTCAAAGTTAGGCAGCAATTCTCTTTAATATGTTTTCAGAAATCTTTAGGACAGTTCATGCCGTGTAATTGTAGGATTAGTGCTGGGCATAGTGCCAGCTCCATCTTGGGTAACTGCAGAAGGTACTGACCTGCTGTTCTTCTCTCCTGTAACTGTAACTCTAAGAGGGGCTGTGACAGCAGATGAGATGAACACACAAAGTACATAGCATGTGTGATGTGCTGTAATGATTAAAATGCTGTTATGTGTTTTGTTAAAATAGCAAATGCAGCTTTATCTGATGTAAGTAAAACTATCTTTTGGTCATCTTCATTTTAATATTTTTGGTTTTTACTTTCCTTTGGGAAAAAATGAGAACAGTGAGTATTGGGTGGTGATGAGCAGAAAAAGGGACCATGAATATAAAGCTCTATGCAGCATCACAGTGGCTTGTCAACAATGAAATATTGTATGTGGGTTTCTTGTGCCTTTGTAGGAATTGATTGTTTTAAAATATGTTCCAATTGCCAAAATTTCCATGACTTATGACAGCTTGAATACTTGATAATTTATCCCAGAAAACAAATGAAAGTCTCTCTCTCTCTCTTTTTTTTAAAGTGCCATGGTATTCTTGTCCTAAACTTGAAACATTAAGAGATGTGACTTTTTAATATTTGAATCTTTAAAGGCATCTGGCCCTTATTTAACCATCACATTTACATCCAATTCCTGCAGGCCTGGTTTTGTTGTTTAAGCTTGGCTTGATGCCCTCTGCAGAAAGCCTTTGCCTTAATGAACACAACTCCACTGAAACCGCTTGTGTCCTCTGCTCCTTCCTATCCCCACCACTGTACAACAGCACAAGAAATATTCATCTTGGATTTCAACTAAGAAGACAGAATAAGAAAATACATTGCTGGAGAATTAACTTTATAAGGGGACACTGCTATGACATACTCAACGTGTTGCCCTTAGATTATTTGCAGAAGTGTTTATATACTATGAATGTTCAGCTGGAGCATACAGGAAACTGTAAAATATTTTATGAGATGTATACATGGTTGATGGTAGAATTTTAAATGCAACCTGGGAAGGTTCTATCTAAATTCCAGAAGGGCAGATGAGAGAATACATTCTCTATAATGATTTAGTTTTATATAAGGAGTTACAGGAACTGGAAAGCAATGCCTGATTTGGGAACTATGTTTAAAAAAATTCATAAAATTAAACTTTATAATTTTTAGACAAGTAAACTTGTTTCCTTTCAGACTAAGAATCACTACTGTGTTTATTTGCCTTCTATGTGGTAAAAGCATTAAATGTGGGTTGTTTATTATTTCATAAAAACAAAGGACAGATGGTAATAAATGAAGAGTTCTCCCTAGATTCAGAAACTATATACACCATTTTTAAAAAGTGTGCTTCTGATGGTTTTCAAATAAAAACCCTCAGTCCTAAAACTGGAATATTATTTTTGAATCTCAACTATTACAAGATGTGAAGACAAGAAGGTTAATGACATAACCTCCAAGTGCTATGTTCAGAAAGTCATGCTTCCAAATTTAGGTGAAAGGAGAAGTATTTCTCTTTCCTTTACCCTTAATCTAGAGGGTAAATCTAGAAGAGAGGTTATTCATTATTCGTTGGTTTGTTTTCACACTGAAGCTCTAAAACACAAGGGACAAAAAACAAACTAGGGGTGTACAGTCACTGACTTAGAGTTGAGCCTGATGTTTAAGAACATAGGTCAGTTAGTTAATGCCAAAGTCCCTCTGAAGAAGATTTTAACACATAGCACTTATGCTTTAGGAATGTCCATAGTTGGTATTATTTTAAAAATAAATTTACATTGGGATAAATATGTTCCAATTTACTGGGATAAATATGCTATAAAACTCCAATGAGTCTTGGTAATATTCTAATGCAAATCCAATATAATGGAATATAATATTAGGTTAAAAGCAAGGGACCATGGGTTCTAATCACTGTCTGTCACTGCCATTATTGAGTGATTCAGGGAAAGTCACTTTCCTCTCTAGGAAAAGGGTTTTTTTTTTTTTTTAATCTGCAAAATGAATGTCTGTTCTCAACTATCTTTAAGATTCTGCTCTGTTATCTAAGAGATTCTGCTCTGTTATTTTAATCTTAAACTACATTTTCTGAAACTTTCATTCTGTAAATTTTCTTTTATTTCTATACTCACTACTTAAGGAATTTTATTTCACTTCAAATTTAGTCTTGTAGAAAGTGTAAGAAAAGAACCTAAGTGTAGAAAAGAAAAAAAAGATTTAAAAATATAAATATTGAGCAATTATGGGGACATCTAGGCTGGTTCAGGACAGACATAAATGACCTTGTTTTATTCTAAATTCAGCTCTCTGGCTTATGATGAAAAGTGAAAGGTTATTATATGAACTTACTGGGCAAAACCAGATTTTATAAATAATTACCTGTCAGACTGTTCAAGATAGACAAACATACACCAGACCAACAAAAACACAGACCTGTCATATTTCTGAGAGAAATGTACATTGAGTCTTCCTTCTCTGGGACTATATGGAGATCAGGTAGAATAAAATGAAGGGAAAAAACTAACCACTGTATTTTCTATCTTGTGCAAACTTTAAAATATATAATGTGCAGGAACAGAAGAAATTTCAATATGAAAAATTAGCCGCTGAAAATTTTATACCTTCCATAAGGCTGGGAGATGAAACCAAATACAATAAATGCTGTCATTTTAAAAGTTAGGATGTTTACTGCAGACTTATAATTTTCCACCATTAGGGATGCCAAGGAAAATAAGGATGATGATAAAAAGAAAAGTTTAATTGTACATTTCAATCAGCACAGATGCAATATCAAAACCATTCAGCAATTTTTTTGATATTATATATCTGTTTTTTGTTTCTGACGTGCAGATTTTTTCCCAAGACTATTAATAGAACAGGTAAATGACAGTTAACAAATGTGAATAACATGGCACAATCACACTGGGACTCTCAATGATCTGGTCCCAAGGAAAAAAAAAATGTCACGCTTCTCATTTCTGTTTTTATTAATTCTTTATAAAAGACTGTTTTGGTTTGTGTGAAACCATGATAAAAGTTAAATTACACAAAATTCCCACAGAATTTAAAGAAATAACTTCCTTCTTTACAATTCATGTTTAATCAGGAACTGTACAACTTCATCTGCCATATTTTGGTTTGTTCCCAGGAGTTACAGTTCCTCATTTACCACAGAAAACACAGATGCCAGAGGGTAGCGCAGCTGCTCCAGCAAGCAATGCGGCTGCCCAGTCTCCAACTGGGTGGGGGTGCTGAAGAGAGGAAGCAAGCTTTTCTGCTCCTTTCTACTGCTTCTGATAGGACAGGGAATGGATAGGATGGTGGCCCTGGCAAGTGACCAGGGGAAAGGAGGGAAATGTAGGAAAAAGTTCTGTATGAGGAGAAACACATGGCTGATGGCAGGAAGATGGGAAGAAGGCATGGAAATGACCCATATTCAGATATAGTACATGAGGGAAGAAGAGAGGGAAAAAGGCAGTTCAGCAGGTCAATTAGATCTTTGATTAGCTATAAAACAAACAGGCATCTGTAAAATACATGCAGATGCAGTCAACAAGTGTTGGAAAGTAAAGCTGGTAGGACAGTGGAGGAGAAGATCAACTGTCCTTTTAATTTTGTCTCTTTTGTCTCAAACCTGGATTATAAAGGTATCAAATAAACACTGACCAAACACAGTGGGGTGGGGAGACATTGCTTTTAGGATACGTGTGTTGAGGGTAGCAAATCCATGCCAAATTAAAATTTCAAAATCGTGTGATCTACATTCTTGTCCACCTACACGCTATCCCAAACATCCTGCCATTTATTAGCTAAATGGTCCATCTAGTAAACGAGACTAAGTGTTGAGGGGGCTGGAAAAGAGCAGGAGCCAGCCAGTTGAGAGTCACAATAAGCCATTCCACTCCCTAGGACATGGAGAACGTAAACTTTTATTTTTTCAAGAGATCACCTCAGTATAACGCTGCCTTTCCAGTCGTCGCAGGCACAGTCACATCAACAGGCTAGAAAAGCCATCCCATTTCTGCGGTAGGCACTCTGTCAAAGAAAAAGAAATCTGAAATGAATTATCACATCAAGTCAAACAAGGAAAGAAGGCAAGAAGCAAGCAGAGCTTTCTTTCTGTTTTGTAGACTGCTGGCTAAAATTTAGTAGGGTGCTTAATCTGAGTATTTCTGGTAGCAAAGCTATAGCAACCATTCTATTACAAAAATCAGTGTGGTTAACAAGTGGTTAGTGATGCTATTTTTGGAAAGTGGGAGACAGGCAAAGAAAGACATCCCCTTTTGTTAATTGATTGGGTTTGGTTAAACCAAAGAGATGTTGTGCTGAATCTGCTTCTTTCATAAACATATGTTCTCTATTCAACATGCTCCAGAATCACTTGTAACTATCTTAATAGCTTATAAATTACTGACTCATTTCATTATAGCCTTTCTAACCGTAATTTATAGTCTGAGTGAACAGATACCAACAGAGGGCTTACCTCTTCACTAAAATATGATCTTAGAATTCTGCACATAATAAAGAGTATGGAAAACTTGAACCCTTACATACTTTCATATACATACATATACATACTGGCATATTAATGTATATACATGGTATGATAAAATATTGCCATAAAAGAAAACAGGAAAATGGATAGGAATTGCAATAGTAAATGAATCAATGAAAAAAGCAAAACTACATGATTTTCATGTCAATAGTTTTTTTTTTTTTTTCATTTCAGAACTGGAAAACCCAGGGCCTCTTGTAAATTGTCCTGAATCTTATTTTATTCTAAAGTGGAAGAGAACTAAAATCCAGAACTTAGAAATAATACCCCCCTTTTAAAAAATTAATTAACTAATTCTAATTAGGTATATATGACAAAATGCACTTTGATTCATTGTACATGTATGGAGCACAACTTTTCATTTCTCTGGTTGTTCATGATGTAGCGTTGCACCATATGTGAAATCATACATGTACCTAGGGTAATAAAATCCATCATTCCACCATCTTTCCTGTCCCCAAGTCCCTCCCTTGTCCCCTCCCTCTTCTTTGCTCAAAGTTCTTCCATTCTTCTCATTTACCAGCCTCCTCCGGCCCCCTGCCATTATGGATCAGCATCTACTTATTAAAACATTCAGCCTTTGGGTTTTGGGGATTGGCTAACTTCACTAAGCATTATATTTTCCAACTTTGTGCATTTACCTGCAAAGGCCATAATTTTATTCTCTTTTAAAGCTGAGTAATATTCCATTGTGTATATATACCATAGTTTCTTTATCCATTCATCTACTGAAGAGCATCTAGGTTGGTTCCACAGTTTAGCTATTGTGAATTGAGCTGCTATAACCACTGATGTGGCTGTGTCACTACAGTATGCTGATTTTAGGTCCTTTGTGTATATACCAAGGAGTGGGATAATTGGGTCAAAAGGTGGTTCCATCCCAAGTTTTCTAAGTAATCTCCATATTGCTTTCCAGCATAGTTGCACCAGTTTTTAGTGCTACCAGCAATGTATGAGTGTACCTTTTCCCCTACATCATTGCCAACACTTATTATTGCTTGTATTTTTGAAAATTGTCATTGTGACTGGAGTGAGATGAAATCTTAGAGTAGTTTTGATTTGCATTTTTCTAATTACTAGAGATGTTTAATATTTTTTCATGTATTTGTTGATTAATTGTATATCTTATTCTGAGAAGTCTCTGTTCAGTTCCTTAGGCCATTTATTGATTGGGTTGTTAATTTTTTTTGGTGTTAAGTTTTTTGAGTTCTTTATATATCCTGGAAATTAATGCTCTATCTGATGTGCGTGTAGTAAAGATGTTCTCTCACTCTGTGGGCTCTGTCTTCATATTAATGATTGCTTCCTTTGCTGAGAAGAAGCTTTTAGTTTGAATCCATCCCATTTATTAATTCTTGATTTTATTTCTTGTGCTTTAGGAGTCTGGTTAAGGAAGTCAGGACCTAATCTGACATGATGAAGATTTGGGCCTACTTTTTCTTCTATTAGGTGCAGGGTCTCTGGTCTAATTCCTAGGTCCTTGATCCACTTTGAGTTGAGTACTGTGCATGGTGAGAGAAACTATCACTATTTGTCAATGACATGATTCTATACTTAGAGGATTAAAAAAAAAAAAAACTCCAATAGAAAACTTCTAGAATTAGTAAATGAATTCAGCAAAATAGCAGGATACAAAATAAATATCTATAAATCAAATGTATTTTTATATATCAGTGATTAAACCCTCTGAAAAACAAATTAGGAAACTATCCCATTCTTCACAATAGCCTCAAAAAAAAAAAAAAAAACACCTTGGGAATAAATCTAACAAAAGAGGTAAAAAACCTATACAGTGAAAACTACAGAACATTGAAGAAAGAAATTGAAGAAGATCTTAGAAGATGGAAAGATTTCCCATGTTCTTGGATAGGAAGAATTAATATTGTCAAAATGGCCATACTACCAAAAGCATTATACAGATTTAATGCAATTCCAATTAAAACCCCAACAACACTCCTCATGGAAATAGAAAAAGCAATCATGGAATTCATTTGGAAAAATAAGAGACCCAGAATAGCCAAAGCCACCCTTAGCAAGAAGAGTGAAGCAGGAGGCATCACAATATCAGACATTTTTTTTTCTTTTTTTTTTATTGGTTGTTCAAAACATTACAAAGCTCTTTACATATCATATTTCATACATTTGATTCAAGTGGGTTTTGAACTCCCAATTTTACCCCAAATACAGACATTAAACTATACTACAGAGCTATAATAACAAAAATGACATAGTATTGGCACCAAATAGACATGTAGACCAACGGTACAGAATAGAAGACAAAGAGACAAGCCCACATAAATACAGTTATCTCATACTAGACAAAGGCTCCAAAAACATACATTGGCAAAAAGATAGCCTTTTCAACAAATGGTGCTGGGAAAACTGGAAATCCATATGAAGCAAAATTAAATTAAACACACCCCCTTTCACTGGCATAATTTGCATTATTTGAACTGTAGCAGTCACATTCAGAGAATACACAACCCTCATTTTTTCTACCATCTGTTTTCAGAAAAATGGAGAAAAATGATAAAATCTCATATTAGGGATTTCTGCCCCTGAAGCTAACAACTCTTGGGCTATTTGTGAAGCCTGTACTCTTTCAGCCCAGTGAATTTGTCATCAGCAGCCTAATTCTGAGAAACAGAAGAGGCAGGCTACTAGAGGTGCTCTGTTCATGGCTCTGGCCTAGAGACAAATCACAACAACAAAGCAAAAACTCTTTTTTTGAGGACAGTAATTGAGGGAGAACTCTGAAAATCAGTAAGGAAATAATGGGAACCCTAAACAGCATAGAAGGTTTAGAGGGCAACCTAGAGGAAAGAACAAGCAAACAGTCACTTCAGCCCCAGCTTTCCAGTAGCCAGAGTGGAGGAGCTGGTGTATTTCTTTCTGGGAGAAGGCAAGCAGGAGAGTGCCAGCAGCCCCAATCATAGCAGCAGACCGGCAGTCCCAACAGTAAGAGAAGTGCACATCTTTCAGGGCTTTAAGTACAGTCCAGGGAGTTGGCTGGGATAAGAGTGATTGTTCTTCTCCAACGAAGGAACTCACTTGGGGCCTCCAACTCCTAGAACCCAAGCTGCCATAATACTGCTGGATACCATCTTGCCTTAGGGACTGCAGCCACCTGCCCAACAGAGCCAACAGTCTCTGCCTGGTAACTGCTTCACTGGGCAGAAGACAGCCCTCTCAGTGTCCTGCAGCTTCAGGATCAGTGACTGCTGCAGCCACAAACTTGAGTCCCATCTGTGCTTGCTTCATGGGAATAAACTAGTAAAATCTCCTCTTCAGCCCAAAGCCTAGAGACTATAGCTACTGGGACAAAGTCCCGGCTTTACCTGCACTTGTTCACTGGGAGCTGGGGAGATCCCAGCAGCCCCATACCCTAGTACCACCTGTATACCTTGAGTATACCTGTCAGGAACTCAGAAAGGTTTCCCACTACCTTGGGCCTGCAGATGCTGGTACAAACTAACCTGGTATCACTTCCAAGCTTGTTTCTGGGAACGGGGGAAAGGTTCCATCCATGTTCTGCAGCTCCAGGACTGTGGTTACCAATCCCACAAACGTTGTCCCCACCAAAGCTTGCCCCACATGACCTAGGAATTCCCTTCCACCTCCTGAAGCTCTAGGACCACAGATACCAATGCCAAAAGTCCCAATATTACCTGCACTCATTCTGTGGAACTCAGGAAAGGTCTCCTTCACATCCCACATCTCCAGTATGTGAATACCAGTACCACAGGTCCAAATGTTACCTGCACATACCCTGAAGGTCCCAGGGAAGGTTTTTCACAGCCCATGGACTTGGAACCATAGCTGCTGATGCCAAAATCCCTGGGACTGCTTGTTCTTGTCCCTTGGGACCTGAAGAAGTTATCTGGGTCATATAGCTCAATGAAAGTGGATAACAGCACTATTGATCTCAGCACCAATTGTCCTCTAGGACCTACAGAATGTCCCCTTTATGTCCCACAACCTCAAGTCTACAATTCCTGGTGTCACAGACAGCAGCATCACCTGTGCTCATCCTGTAGTATGTGAGGTAGGTCCCATCTCATCCTGGGGCTCCAGAACTATGGCTACTGGTGCTATAGGCCCAGACATCTCCCCAAACGATCCTGAGAGTTCTGGGGAAGGTATCTTTTACATTCTATAGGGTCACAACCACAGTTGCTGACTGAAGGTTGTGGAGCTTCCAAAACAGAGTAGAACAAATAGAAGAGTATCTGTGCTTGAGGACAGGTCTTCTGAATTAATCCGGACCAAAAGAAAAGAATGAAGAAAGCGTACACAATGTCAAGACTTATGGGACATAATACGAGTTCCATAATATGTGTTAAGAGAACAAATATTTTCATTATGTGAATTCCGGAAAGTGAAAAAAAGGGGAAGGGCATTGAAAACCTATGTCATGAAATAAGAGATCAAGCGCCCAGAACAGGCCCAGCGACCCGCCGGCGTGGTAGTCATGTCACCCCAATTGGAGCAGGGGCAGAGCAGAGCCACCTCCCGCGCCCAGAATAAGCCCAGCGACCCGCCGGTGTGGTAGACACGTCACCCCAATTGGAGTAAGGGCAGAGCAGAGCCGACGCCCGCGCCTGCAAAGTAGGCAGACCTGCAACCGACCGGCAGAACAGGCCCAGCGGTCCGCGGGCGTGGTAGACATGTCACACCAATTGGAGGAGGGGCAGAGCAGAGCCGCCGCCCGCGCCTGCAAGGTAGGCAGACCGCCGCCCGACCCTGCAAGGGAGACTTTTCAACTATACAAGAGCAATATAAATATATAGGGGGAAAAAT
>NW_025999982.1:12191183-12270775 GCF_001458135.2 Marmota marmota marmota
AGAGGAAGTGAGGGGAAAGGGAAAAATAATACAAGGGGGAGTAATGAATGACAGTAGAGGGGGTAGAGAGAAGAGGGGAGGGGAGGGGAGGGGAGGGGGGATAGTAGAGGATAGGAAAGGCAGCAGAATACAACAGACACTAGTATGGCAATATGTAAATCAGTGGATGTGTAACTGATGTGATTCTGCAATCTGTATACGGGGTAAAAATGGGAAAATAACCCACTTGAATCAAAGTGTGAAATATGATATATCAAGAACTATGTAATGTTTTGAACAACCAACAATAAAAATTAAAAAAAAAAAGAAAGAAGAGATCAAAATTTCCCAAATCTTAAAAGAAAGAGATATGGACTTCCAGGTGCAAGAAGCTCAAAGGGCTGCAACTAGATTCAGTCAAAATAGACCTTCACCAAGGAATGCTGTAGTCAAAATAATTAGACAAAGAATCCTAAAAACAACAAGAGAAATAGCATCAAGTCACATTTAAGAGAATGCCCATTGGACTTAGGGCAGATTTCTCAGAAGAAATTTTATAGACCTGAAAAGAAAAGGGATGATATATTCAAATTACTGAAAGAAAAGAAAAATAAGTGAAATCACAAAAATAGTGAGAGGTAGAAACAAAATACAAAACAAGCAGAATATGATTAACAAAATGACAGAAGGAAGTTAAAACTTATCACTAACAACCTTGAATTTAAATGGACTAAATCAACCAATCAAAAGGCATAGACTGGTTCAATGGATAAAAACAAGACCCAACTCTATGTTACCTACAAGCAACCCATTTTACTGGTAAAGATACACATAGACCAAAAGTGAAAGGTTAGTAAAAGAGAAGCTGTACAAATGGAAAACAAAAGTGAGAAGTTATATCCAATAAAGCAACAAAGTAAAAATTATAAAAAGAGATAAAAAATGCTGTTATATATTGATGAAGGGTCAATTTAGCCAGAAGACATAAGAATGATAAGTATGTATGTACCTAACACAGGACCATCTATATAAAGCAAATATTAGATTTATAGGGAGAGATAAACTTTAAAAAACACAATGTTAGCCAGAATCTTCAACACTCCACTTTTCCCATCTATATAGACAGATCATACAAACAGAAAATCAACAAAGAAATATCTGAACCACATTTTAGTGCAAATGGACATTACACTGAACAGTGAATATACAGTCTTCTTATCAGCAAATGTATCATTTTCCAGTATAGACCATGTTTTAGTCAGCTTTTTCACTGCTGTGACCAAAGGACATGACAAGAACAATTAGAGGAGGAAAAGTTTATTTTCAGGCCCGTGGTTTCAGAGATCGTAGTCCACAGACAGCTGACTCCATTCTTTGGGGCCAGAGGTGAAGCAGAACATTGTGTGGCAGAAGTGTGAGGTGGAGAAAAGCAGCTAGGGACACGGCACCAGGAAGGAGAGAAGGACTGGAGGGGAGAGTGCACGCGTGTGCTAGCTCTGTTCAGGACAAAATATATACCCCAAAGGCCGGTTCTCAGGGATCAACCTCCTCCAGCCACACCCTACCTGCCTACAGCTACTACCCAGTTAATCCCTATCAGGGTAATAACACACTGACTAGGTTAAGGCTTTCACAACACAATCAATTCACCTTTAAACTTTCTTGCATTGTCTTACACATAACTTTTGGAGAACACCTCATTGAAACCATAACAGATCATGTTAAGGCTCCAAACCAAGTCTCAATGTGAAATTTTAAAATACTGAAATCACATCATGTTTCTTCTCAGGCCACAACAGAATAAAATAAGAATGTAAAGTATATAAATATATGAAAAAAATTGAATGACATGTTCCTAAATGATGAATGGGTATTTGAATAAATTAAAAAGGGAAATAAAAAAGTGTCTAGAAACAAATGAAAATGACAACACAACATGAAAATCTATGGGACACAACAAAAGCAGAACTGAGAATGAAGCTGACAGTAATATAATATTTTGTAACAAATTCATACATCAACATGACAGATCTTAAATAAACCTAACAATGTATGTCAAGAACTTAGAAAAGTAAGAATAAATCCAAAATTAGTATAAGAAAGAAATAATAAAGATCACAATCCAAGAAAAAAATAAGAACTAAAAAAAAAATACAAATGAAACAGCTTCTTGAGTGGATAAACAAAATTAAAAAAACCTTAGGTAAACTAACCAAGAAAAAAAAAAGACTCAAATAGAATCAAAGATGAAAAAGATTATAACTGATACCACATAAATACAAAGATCATAAGAAACTAGAACAAATATACATGAAAAAATTGAAGAACCTAGAAGAAATGGATAAATTCCTAAACACATACAATATGCCAAAACTGAATAAAAATAAATAGAAAATCTAAATAGACCAATAATGAGTAATGAAATTAAAGCACAGGTGAAAATTTCCCATACTGCTAAATTTTAAGAAGCACTAATTCTAATTATTCTTAAATTACTCCAAATAAACAAAATGGAAGGAACTCTAGCAAACTTTTTTGATAGTAAAACCAGGCAAAGACTTACAAGAACTATAACAAAAATGTAGTTTATCAGGCCTATATCGCTGATGAACATAGGTATAAAAATTCAATCAAATACTAGTCAACTGAATTCAAAAGCATATCAAAAATATCATATACCATGATCAAGTGGAATTCATCACAAGGATGGTCCAACACATGTAAACCAATAAATGTAATAAAACATATCCACAGAATGAAGGATAAAGTCCACCTAATACACATAGAAAAAGCATTTGAAAAGATTCTATATCTCTTCACAATAAAAACTCTTGAAAAATTGAATATGGAAGAAACATACCTCAACACAATAAATGATAAACTGAAAACCCCACAGCCAATATACTGAACACAGAAGCGTCCCAAGTGTTTCTTCTAAATCGGAACACCCTTATTTAACATAGAACTCAAATTCTTAGCAAGAGCAAGGAGGCAAGCGAAAGAAATAAAGGGCATCCAGATTGGAAAGTATGATATGGTTTTAGACATAGAAAAACCTAAATACACTTAAAAATTTGTTGTAACTTATAAACAATTCAGTAAAGTTGCAGAAATACATTAACAAACAAAAAACTATCATTTTTATACCCCAATAATGAACTTGCTGAAAAAGAAAGCAATCTCCACAATAGCTACAAAAATATTCTGGAATAAATTTAATCAAGGAAGTAAAAACTCTACAATGAAAATGATAAAACTGATGAAAAAATTCTCTTTCTCTCTCTCTCTCTCTCTCACACACACACACACACACACACACACACAAGATATCCCATGTTCACAGATTGGCAGAATATTATTAACATGATTATATGAACCAAAGTAAGCAATTCTCATTAAAATGCTAACAATTTTCTTCACAGAAACAGAAAAACAATCCTAACATTCATATGGATGCATAAAAGACCCAGAAGAGCCAAAGTGATCCTGAGGGGGAAAAAAATACAAAGGAAGAGATATCATAATATCTGACTTCAGAACATACCACAAAGCTATAATAACCAAAACAGTAAGGAGCTGTCATAAAAACAGACATGTAGAGAATCCAGAAATTAATCCTATCTTTACACAGCCAACTGATTTTTGACAAAGGCACAAGAACATACAGTGGAGAAAAGATAGTGTGTTTAAAAAATGGTTCTAGAACAATTGGAGGTCATTTTGTAAGTGAAGTAAACCAGGCACAGATAGACAAAATACCACATTTTCGCACTCATTTATGGAAAGTAGTAGGTCAATTGCATAGAATAATGGAATGGAATAGTGGTCACTAAAGACTGGGAAGGATAGGGCAGAGGGAGGGAGGAAAGATAAGGACCAACAAAACACAAGAGGAATTGGTTCTGGCTTTTCTAGCATATCAGCCTAACTATGGTTAAAACAATCTGTATTTCAAAATAACAAGAAGAGTACAAATTCCCAAATGCAAAAAAAAAAAATTAAATAATGTTTGAAGACATGGAAATGCCTGTTACTCTGATTTGATAATTACATATTATATATATATATATCAAATTGTTATAATGTACCCCATAAGGAGGTATAAATATTATGTCTAAATAAAAAACACTACCCTTTTATGATCAAGATAATGATAAGGAGGTACAAAAGACTCTTAATCTTAAAAAAAAATTCAATTAACTTGAAAACCTCTCCAAATATCTTGCTTAGAGAGGATTTACCAGGGCTGTCAGGCTTTGGAGTCTTGCTAGAATTTTATCAGTTGTTATGCTGTTATGCAGTCCCCCTGCATCAGTTTATCAAGGGTAAGAAATCTAAGTTCATCACTCTCTCTCTCCATTCTTACACAGGGCTGTTTCTGTTGCAGATAGAAGCCTTCTGGATTGAAGCAAACACTAACTCCCAAGTCCACCTCCTAAGATTTGAGAACAGCATTCAGTGATTCCTCCAAAATCTTACAGGAATGGGGTAGAGGGTATCTTTCCACAACAGGAGGCAGGGGAGCTCCTGAACAGCCCCCAGACACCGAGGCTTATGCCAAAGTAACACTTTGATGACCCTGAAGTTTTACATGTCACAATAGAAATGACAACCTTCAACATAACATTTAAAGCTCAGGGATGACTTTACATGTGGGAAATGGACCTAGCAGTAACGCCAGATTCTTCCCAAAGGAATATGATTGAAATGAGCTCTGCTCATGAAATGAGGTTTGGGGTAGGGGGAAATTGAGTCTTGGCTGAACTTACCTGAGAAATAACTAGGCTGAACCTTTCTAGAGTAGGCAAAATGGAATGATTCTCCTTAATACTGGATAGGTGTCTTTAAAATTAATTCACCTTCGTAGATGATTTAACTGAATTCTTCACAAATAACTAAAAAATTATGGGCTTACTTAACAAAGATGTTCAAGTAGCCAACTCTAATGAGAGAATCAAAGTTTAGATGACTCAGATTTCTGTAATGAGTCATTCCTATTCTAAAATAAAGAAGGAACAAACAATCATGTGTAATTAGTGAAGAACAATTTCAGCAAACCAATCTCCTAGAGTCCTACACCCTGAATCACTGCTTTTTCCTTTTGGTGTACAAAGGAGGTATGTTGTCTATGTAAGGCAACCATGGGAATGTCCCAAATTTGGTATCCTTTCCTGAGTAAGCAACTTTACAGGAAGATGAACAAAACTCATCTTTGTGTCAACTATGAATGTTTTTCTATTTGTGTTGTGAATATTTAACCAAATTTAAACACTGCTTGGTGTAAGGGTTTTCCAGAGGTCACATTCTCATGAAACTTTGCATCCTACTTACTTTCTTCTGCTGAATCCTACAAATGATTCCCAGTTCCACAACTTTACATACTCCTAGATAGTTAAACTCAGACTTTGACCAGAAACAGTTCGGACCCCCATCCACACTGAAAATTATAAATCAGTCAATAACACAATCAGATCTCCCCCCAAAAACTGGGTACTAACTGCCATGTGCCATGTCAGTTTTCTTTCTGATTTAATAAAACTCTATTCTCAATTACTAGTTGCTCTTCTGTGAATTTATTGAAAAGCTCAAACATCTGAGCTTCTCTCAAAGTCAGCAGTAAAGACGATACTTAATTTGTCAAAGACCAGTTGTAGTTCATAGGTTTGTTGTTTTTTTAATTGAGTATCAAGCTAGTTCCAAATTTTTGACATTTGTTTATTGACTAAGCTAAAAATTATGATTGGATAGGCAGACAGAGACTCTCTACTCGCTACACTGGGCATTCATAAGTGTGCATTTAAAATAAAAGGACTGTTTTCGTTTTTGTTGTTGTTGTTAACTCTGTGTGGATAAGCTAGAGAAAACATTTAACTATCAGATTTCTTTCTTTCTTAAAAATGGGTCATCGATTAGCAGATTTTAGGGAACACAAACTAGTATTAGAAAACGAGAGAGCTGGACACAGTGGCATGTGCATATAATCCCAGTTACTTGAGACAAGTAACTGGTTGAGACAAGAGGATTGTTCAAGGCCATTCAGGGCAACACAGTGGATAACCCCTTGAGGGCTGAAAAGAAGGCATTAATATTTATCTTAAGCATAAGAAGATAAATATGCAAAATGTATCTGATAGTCCCAAGTTAAATACTATTGTGTATATGTTATTTGTGCCATTAGCCTAAAAAGCATTAACTCTAGATAAAAACCATGTAAGTCCCCAAATTTGGACTTATATTTTATTCTCGCTCTTTTTTTTTTTATAAATCTATAGTTTTATTAAGACAAAAACTGACAGTGTGTATGAAGTTTACATTTAAAGAAAAATCTCACAGAAACCTAATACATGCCTAAAAAGATTTTACAATGTAGCTCTAGATGCAGGTCTAGATGATATCAAGAACTTTGATTTCATGATTCAAGACAGCATTTTGGGTATCAGTTAATTCATAATATTTTTTTTCTTCAAAAAAAAAAATTAAAAAATGTGTTTAAAGTGAACCACTGCCCCAATATGAAAGCTAATCTCCTGAGACCAGGGCTTTTGAAACCACTCAACCTTTGAATTGACTAATGAAACTTGTGCTGTCAGTGACTGAACTCTGCCACTTATGGTTTCAGAGTTCAAAGTTTAAAAAGCAGAGGCTCCAACAGTTACCAACCGAGTGTGGGCCCTCCGNTCTCCACTGGAGTCTGTAGCTCCAATAATCCGCTCCGGCTCCAAATCCCGGGCAAAGCCCTGTGGCTTTTCAGACTCTTCTTTTTTCTTCTTTGATTTGCTCTCTTCTCCCTTATCTTCAGAATCCGAATCAGCTTTACGCTTGCCGCCCTCTGATTTATCTGTCTCATGTGCTGTTTTCTGTGACTGTAGAAACTCAGCAATGAGGTCGGGACAATCCAGGTTCTCTTCTGGCTCCCATGTATTGTCCTCATCGGAGAAACCTTTCCACTTTAGGAGGTACTCCACTTTGCCCTTTACAACCCGACGATCGAGAACTTTTTCCACCACATATTCCTCTTCTTCTTCTTCTAGTACCTCCTCTACTTTCTTCTTATTTTGTTTTTTCCCCATAGCGCCCGCCAGCTTTCTGGTGTAAAGGGTGACGCTGCTCAGAGCAGCGCCCAAGAGTCCAGGAGGAATCGATGTCGTGCTACTGGCGCGTCGCGTCGGGCCAGCCGGGGGAGTGGCGCCCAGTAAAGCAACAAGCGGGGTGGCCACAGTCGAGCCCCTAGCTGTAGCAGTGTACAGCAGGCCCCAGCCAACAGCCCTCCCCTCTATATTTTATTCTCATTACCTTCCCTGATTCCTTTCTGCTTCTCGAAACTTAAATAAAAGCATAAGACTTTTGTTTTAGTCAGCTTTTTTACTGCTGTGATCAAAAGACCTGACAGAAACAATGTTAAGGAGGAACAGTTTATTTGGTGCTCATGGTCTCAGTCTATAAACGGACCACTCCACTGCTCTGGGGTGAAGATAAGGCTGAACATCAAGGTGGAAGGGTGTGATGGAGGAAAGCAGAGAGAGACATCCTCACCAGAGACAAGTATATACCCCAAAGGCATGCCCCCAGGGACCACCTCCTCCAGGTACACCCTATCTGCCTATAGTTACTACCAATTAATCCCAATCAGTGGATTAATGCACTGATTAGATTAAATCTCTCATAATCCAATCCTTTCACCTCTGAATGTTCTAGTATTATCTCAAACATGAGCTTGTGGGGGACACCTCATATCTAAACTATAACAACTTTCATTGTAGCAGGTTCCAAATTCCTTTACAAATACTTCATTTTACTCTGTGTAAACCACTGTGTGTTTGGTATTACAAAGGATACCAAGATAACTAAGACTATCTTTGGCTTAAAGTTTCCAATTTAACAATAATGTTTTAACTACCACAATAAAAGGAGCTGAGAAGCCATTTTTAAGGAGGAAAAGAGGAAGAAAATAAAGCATTTTATTTGCTTTTTGCTCAAAGGTTGAATCACAATATTTAACATTTAAAAAGGCATGAGATTTATGTATTTCTCAACATTGATTTTATAAAGTACTTTCATGTGTATATCTAATTTGAGGCATAACAAGTTAAAAGGTTGCATAGTCTTCTTTTTTTCAAATATTTATTTCTTAATTTTAGGTGGACACAATATCTTTACTTCATTTTTTTTATTAATGTGGTGCTGAGGATTGAACCCAGTGTCCCACGCATGCCAGGTGAGCGCACTACCACTTGAGCCACATCCCCAGCCTGCATATTCTTCTTTTTAAAGTGACATGATTAATGAGAGGTAGATTTAGGATTACATCTGGGGCCTGTATTATTTTCATTATACCATACTATTTTACTTTGAAACAAAACAACATTCCCCCCTCTCAGAAATCTGGTATAATGTAGTCCACCCAGATTACCACTCACACATATTCTCTCAGTCCTAGCAAGCTCAATTCTTGTTAAACTTCATTCAAAGGGTAAATTAAAATATTACTTCAAATTCAAACTCAATCATCCTTGCATAATACTTCCAAGTGCAGAGATGGACCCTGAATCTAAATCATCTTCAGTTTAGAGAGATTCTTAACTAATGCTTATAAGAACAGTATACAGAACATCATGTCCAGATCACTAGGGAATCTTTAAAAAAATAAGATGCTTTAGCTCTTCAGAGTCAATAGGTGTTTAATGTTTAGGTTTTAGAACATGTTTGA
This sequence comes from Marmota marmota marmota, assembly GCF_001458135.2. Taxonomy (NCBI): domain Eukaryota; kingdom Metazoa; phylum Chordata; class Mammalia; order Rodentia; family Sciuridae; genus Marmota; species Marmota marmota. Next base: position 12,199,870 of record NW_025999982.1, read on the forward strand.
AGCACCCCAGGGTATATACAATGAGGGCTGAGAAGGTGGTAGAATGGATGCATATACCATTAAGAGGACCCCAAAACAGTTTTGTCAATAAATGGCATGCTTTCAGAATGTGTTATGATTATTCAGTAAACAATATTTCTTAACATCCTAATGTTGGTATCTAATGAACTTAATGCAGAAGAGATAGAAATTGTGTGTTTCACACTATGGCTTTTACCCAGACAGCAGATAGGTTACCGATATCTCTCATATTTCTTAGTTTCAGGCCATCTGTAGACTCCTTGTATTTTTCCTTTTCAGATGGTGAGATGTCACTATAAGGAGCTCAGCCTGACTGATTGGTGCTGAAATGTTTATTCATACCATAGAAAAAGAAATTTGGAAACTAAGCCTGCTAAACCAAGCTGAATAAACCCTTTGCTAGCTTCTAGAGTCAAGGCACAATAGAACTTTGGAATTAGAAAGTATCTTTGATAAATTTTCTAGCCCAATTATTAATTTAACAGATGAAAAACCTAATGCTCAGAGATAGTGACCAGGAAGAGTCCAGGATTACTTAGCTTAGGGTTCTTTATGGATGGTTCTGATTCTGCCCAGAGCTATGTGTTTAGCTTTTCTGGTCTTAATGAGGAAAACAGATATAAGATTTTTTTTTTTTTAAATATTAAGAGCCCTTGGGAGCAGAACAAAGCTGAAGAGATCAGGGAGTGGGGTGGGGACTTAATGATGTCCTAACCAGTACTGCTGAGTAGTTAGAAGCTTTTTGTTCTGCTGTAGCTCTTCTGCTACATGATTGGCAGTCTGTGGAGAATCACTTCATTTCCCTGAGTAGTCAAAATAATAATTTTGGTAAATGGCTGAAATATCAAAATAATTAAGATAAAACTGGCTGAAAGGTTCTGTGGGAAATTTAAGCATCTTTAGTACATTCAAGGGGTGACAGCGAAGTCCCACTAAGGCTGTGTTCAGTGTCTGATTTAGGGTTGAGCAAATAATGTGGCCTATCTGTATCTGTTTTGGATTAAATCTAGCAGTAATAGGGACAATAAAAAGATCTGGGGCATATAGTCACCCTTTCCCAAACCACCATTAACTCTTAATTAAGTATAAGACAGATTCTGGATGACTTTTGGGCCACAGGAGCTACGCTGGTTACTGAAAGCCTGGGAGATTCCCCAATGCTCTTTTCCACTGCACAAGAGAGAAGACGGTGAGCACAAGGGTAGAGCTTCCTCAGTCCTGGCTCTGCTCTACTGGGAAGGATGGGGAGGGGGACAGCAGAGTAAACTGAGAGCAAAAGGCTTCCACCGGCCCTTATGAGATGTCTGGCTTACTGGAATACTCAGTTGAGTTGGGGCTAGAAAGGTAGGTGCTTTTCTAAATTTCATGTATAAATGCTGTTTCTTGAGTCAACTAAATTAGACCCCCTTTCTGTCCCACTCATTCCCAAGTTTCAAGTAAAACTTAGTAGTGCTTGTTAATTGGCCTTTTTCTTCCTCTCTTCTGGTGGCAAAACTGGAGACTAAACCAAAATTGGGTTGGTTGTCTCAAATTCCACAGCCCCCACACACTCAAATCAAGTCTGTCCTCTGTGGGTCTGATGGATTCAGTGTCCGGACCCTCTTCTGGCCCTTCTCTTGCTTAAGAGATGACCGTACCTTCAGAGACATATTGTTTTGCTTTTATACTATAACTCTTTGAGGCTCCGGAGCTTCATCAAAGCCATGCAATATCTTTTTAAAAGATAAAATGTGCTCCTATTCTTTGCTGCCCTGTGTCTGCATGTGGGCAAGAGATTTAATTATGAGGAGTAATGCTGAATGTTGGTCTAACACTCTTAAAATCAAAGTGAGAATCATGACTGAATTGCATTAGCAAGCATATATACAAATAGGCACATCTTGTTTGTAACACTGCCTGTGACTTTTTCCCTTTTGATAATTTCATTGTAACTCTGATATTTCAGAGAACCTAAATTGAACCATATGATGTATAGCACTATAACATGCAAAATTCTCAACAAACATTCTGTTCTGGGTACTTCCCCCATGTTATAAATACCCTGTGAGAATCATGGAGGGCTGTTTGTCCAAGAGCAGAGTCTTCATTTAATAACGGTGATGGAGCCCTGCCTCTTAAGTAGGAGGTACTTTCTGGCTGGCAGAATAGTGTTAACTCTCTTTATTCCAAGTAATGTGGAACCCACAAATCCTGAGGAACTTATGGCTTTATGCATGCTCCTCCCTCTCTGTCAGATTTTTACTTTATTAAAGAAAACTAACACTGGACTTTTATAAATTCTTGGGTTATTACCAATAATTTTATTGTTTTGGCATTCTTAATACAAAAATCACTAAATTAAATTCAGTTATTAAAAATTACAATTTCTAATTGCCCAAATTATTTCAAATTATATGAGAGATGTTTTAATAAGGTTTCCCCCCTGTTCTTGTTAAGCAAAATAATTAAGTGGCTGATACAAACCATGTTGTACTTTAGAAAAAAAAGTTTTTTTTTAATAAATGTTATCTCTAGCAATTTTACAAGACTAAAAGTATATATACTTCCATGTATACATTATTCTTTCCATGATATTTTATGTTTAAACACATCTACAGTTAATAATAGTTTAATGCCAATAATATTAAACATTAATTCAGCTACTTTATATCACAATCAAAATAAATAGGTTTAACAATAACTATTCTAAGCATTAAACATATACATAAATATATATGTACAAAATGCCAAACTGACAGGAGTTACTAAATGAAAAGTGATAATTTTGGGCGGGGGGGCAGGGCAAATGCTCAGTTCTAACAATTAAACCTCATTTCCCTTAATTGACCACAGCCTCCAGAAAGCACAGACTTGCTATTTTATTTATCTCTGTATGTCAAGGGTATAGTCAATAGTGAAGAAAAAACAATAACAATAAATAAACAAACAAAAAAAGCTAGGTGCTTAGTTGAATTCAGCAGCACACAAAAAAACGATCAAACACCATGATCAAGCTGGTTTCATTACAGGGATACAAGTCAATAAACATAGTATATCACACACATCAACAGAATGAAGGCTAAAATTCATGTGATTCACTCAATATATGCAGAAAAGGCATCTGATAAAATTCAACAACAGGTACAAAAGGATCATACCTCAACATATTAAAGGCTACATATAGGACAAACCTATAGCCAACCCAATATCACACGGAATGGGGAAAAGCTGAAAGCATTTCCTCTAACATCAGGAACAAGATGTGTGTGTGTACTTTCATTGCTCTTATTATAGTACAGCTAGTCTTAGCAAGAGCAATTAGGCAAGAGAAATAAAAGGCAAATCCAAATTAGAAAGGAAGAAGCTAAATTGTCCATGTTTGAAGCTACCATGATTTTTTTTTTTTTTTTTGAGGGGGTGGGAGGAACCAGGGATAGAACCAAGAAGTGTTTCACCCCTGAGCTATGTCCCTGGACCTTTTTATTTTTTATTTTGAGACAGAATCTTACTAAGTTGCTGAAGCTGACCTTGAATTTACAATCCTTCTGCCTCAGTCTTCCAAGTTACTGGGATTACAGACATGTGCCACCATGCCCAGCTGCTGTCATAATTTATACACAAAAAAACCCCACTTACTTCATTAAAAATCTGTTAGAACTTATAAACAAATTCAGTAAAGTTGCAGGACACAAAATCAATGTAACATAAATCAGTAGCTTTTCATACACCAACAAGGAAGTTGCTGAGAAATTAATCAAAAAAGTAATTCTATTCACAACAACACAAAAAATAAAGTACCTAAAAATAAACTAAACTAAGGAAGTAAAAGTTCTCTACAATGAAAATTACAAAACCACCAATGAAAGAAACTGAAGACACTAAAAGATGAAAAGACCTCCCGTGTTGATTGATTACATGAATTAATACTGTGAAAATACTACACAAAGTGTTGTCCCTATTATACAAAGTGATCTATATTCAATGTAATCCCAAACAAAATGCTAATGATTTTCTTCACAGAACTAGAAAAAAGATCCTAAAGTCCATATGGAAGCAAAAAAGACCCTGAATATCCAAATCAATTTTAAGCAAAAAGAGCAAAACTAGAGGCATCACAATACCTGATTTTGAGACATACTACAGAAGCCACAGTAACAAAAACCAGCATAGTACTAGCAATAAAAACAGACAGACAAATGGAACAGAATGGAGAAGTAGGAAATAAACCCACACATCTACAGCCAACAGATTCTTGACAAAGATGTCAAAACACACGGGAGAAAGGGGATTCAACAAAAAGTGTGGGGAAATTGGGTTATCCATATGCAGAAGATAGAAATTTAACTTCTAGGGGGCTGGGGATGTGGCTCAAGCGGTAGCGCGCTCGCCTGGCATGCGTGCGGCCCGGGTTCGATCCTCACCACCACATACAAACAAAGATGTTGTGTCCGCCAAAAACTAAGAAACAAATATTAAAAAATTCTCTCTCTCTTAAAAAAAAAAAAAAGAAATTTAACCTCTAGCTCTCACCCTGTACAAAAATCAACACAAAATGCATCAAAGACCAGAAACTGAAATTACTAGAAGAAAACATAAGGGAAACACTTCAAGAAGATATTGGTATAGCAACAATTTTCTGGACAGGAACCCAAAAGCTCAGGAAACAAAAGCAAAAATTGACAAATGGGATCACATCAAATTAAAAACCTTCTGCACAACAAAGCAAATAACAGAGGAGGAGGCAACCTCCTCTGGTATGGGAAAAAATTCTTGCCAACTCTGCATCTGACAGATGGGTACTAATTCACATTATATAAAGAACGCAAGAAACTTGAATAAAAATATAAATGGCCAACAAATATAAGAAAAAATGCTCAATATTATTAGTCATCAGGGAAATGTAAATCAAAACTACAATGAAATGCCACCTCACCCCACTTAGACCGAATATTATAAAAACAAAAACAAAAACCCCCAACACCCCTCCCCCAAATGCTGAGAAGATGTGGAGAAAAAAGAAACTCTTAAACATAATTGGTGGGAATAAAAATTAGTATAGCCACTATGGAGGTTCCTCAACAAACTAGAAATAGAATTACTATGATCAGCAATTCTAATCCCAGGTATATATCCAAGGAAATGAAATCAACATACCAAAGAGATAGCTGCACATACATGTTTATTACTGTGGCACTATTCAAAATAGCTAAGATGTGAAATCAGCCTAGGTGTTCATCAACAGATAAATGAATAAATAAAATATGGAATATACACACAATGGAGTATTATTCATCCATAAACAAAAATGAAATCCTGTCATTTGCAGCAAGGGTAGTTGGACATATACACTGTATGCATGTATGCAAGTATCACAATGAATGCCGTTAATACATACAATTGGTATTCGGTAACGAAACACATGATCTGCTTAAAAATCATTTCATGAATTAATGAATCTGATGAGTGGATAGGTTAGTTTTCTCTGGAAAATAACGAGAAATTCTAATGTGTTCATTATAAGAGCAGGAGATGGGTTAGTCTCAGTTCCTAAAAATTAAGCTTAGGCCACACATCATTTTGAAAGATAATTATCAGCAGCAGTTGTTATGGGGAGGAATAAAGAGACTGATAATCTAATCACTAACAATGATTCAAAGAAAACAGTTAATCTCATGTTAGGTCTCAGGTTTCCACTGGGAGCATTTCTGGGCTTCTCTTTAAGGTCTGTCAGGATTGAAAACTTACACATCAATCTGGACAACTGCCTTCTTTGCCAGAGAAAGAGTATTTAAGTTATCTAAAATACCACTATCAGTCTAAACATTTTAGGTTCTAATACTGAAAACTGTAATTAAGTTTATAGTAGATAATTACCTTTTTTTTTTTTTTAACAATACTGGTCTTGAGGTCATGTAACTCAATTGAATTTTCAAGGTCTTAGACAATGATACAAGACAAAAAGATAAATACTGCCTCAATGGCTTTTGCCACATCAAAAAATGACAACATAGGGCTGGGTCTGTAGCTTAGTGGCAGAGCACTTGCCTAGCACATGTGAGGCACTGGGTTCACTCCTTTGAACCACTAAAAATAAACAAATAAAATATAGGTATTGTCTAGCTACAACTACCAAAAATAAAAAATTAAAAAAAATGACAACATAAGGAATAGGAACATGCATAGCAATAGCTCTTTGTGAATGGGTGAAACGAATTTTATTGAATAGCAAATAAATTATAATTAAGGTTCTTAAGAATGAGACAATGAATACTAAAAATTATGACAGAATCATCAGGAGTAGTAGTTAATATCACAACCTATTCTTTTAAATCACTGCTTTAGGGCCTGATAGAAATTCTTTATATGAAATTAGAATATTCCTTCTTGGTATTTATTTGAAAATTGAACATTTGTGAACCGACAATGGAAAGGCATACCTCTTCCATGCCTGTGTGAGATTATACACACACACACACACACACACACACACATATATACATACATGTATGTATATATGTGTGTGTGTGTGTGTGTGTATATATATATATATATTTTTTTTTTGGTACTGGAGATTGAACTCAGGGACACTTGACCACTGAGCCACATCCCCAGCCCCATTTTTATATTTTATTTAGAGACAAAGTCTCACTGTTGATTAGCACCTTGCTTTTGTTAAGGCAGCTTTGAACTCATGATCCTTCCGCCTCAGCCTTCTGAGCCTCTGGGATTACAGGCACATACCATTGCGCCTGGCATTATACACCTGTATTTCTATAACAGAGTTGTATTAATGAAATTTGCCATGTAAGTTTACAATATACCAAAGCCATTATGAAAATTTACCTCCAAACTGTCACAAGTAATCAAAAGAGCTTCTTATCCCGTGTGAAAGATTAATTTGAACAGAACTATCATGTTAGTAGAGGAGGGGGATGAAGAAGGGGGGAGAAGGGGAGGGACAGAGGAGGTACAGGGAAATGAAATGGAACAAATATTTCATCCATGTGTGATTATGTCAAAATGAACCCCACTATTATGTATAGTTATGATGCACTAATAAGAACACAAAAAATCTAATCATACTGAGATATGAAGCCATCCTAAGTCAGATATATTGTTTATGTAGTAAAGTACTCATTTTATTGTGTGTTGCTTTAATTAATGCTAAAAAGTGAGCATTTAGGGTCACAGAAATTAAGGTCAGGTACTAGCCTAGATCCCTGTCATATTATTGTCCAAATCAAGTATTTACTGGTCATATTGTCTCTCAAAAACTGTGAAAGGTTTAGATTTAGCACATAAAAAAAAAATACTCCTAGTTTCACTATTAATAGAAGTTATTACAATTAAACATACTTTTACAGACATTTGGTTTTCATAGTTAATGGCTAAAATAAAATAGATCTTTAGTAGGCCTATGCAGAATTAAGTACCAATTCTAGAGAATTAGGAAGTCAGTTGATACTCTTCTTCCAAACTAGCTGGCAAAAGTTGAAATCAGTCGTCCTTATGAAAGAATGTGTCTGTTATATTTCAACAACTCTTACCATGATTTCTTGAGGGCTGGCTGAATGAATTCTACCTTTATGTATTCTATTCATGTGACACTCAAATGAAATATAAACGGGCATTCTATAAAATACAGCCTCAGGATGTATATTCTTTATACTTAAATTATTCAATGAATCATTTCAACTAGGTTTTAGGAGAGGAGAAGGAAAGCGATTCTACGAATGGACCTTTCTCTACCCCTCCAGTTAATTTGGTGGTGGCAGTGACTAGGTAGACTGGGTCGCACCAGTTTCAGGACCCACCACCTCCTGTGCATGCAGCCAGACTCTTGCTCACCGGAGCTGTGGGAGGTGAGAGGAGGGAAGTTCATGGAGAAGTAGTTGCCAAGAGAAAAGATGGGAGGAGGGGGAAAACTAAAGAAATAATATAGTATTTCAATCAAAGTCTAAAATTTATAAAAGTGGTTTTGGTCTCCATATAGCAAAAATATTTATTCAAGAAACTCCTACTCGGGTGTGAACATCCTACTTCTGGTGGGATTTTGTTTGGCAAAGGACTGTGAAAGAGTGGAAGCTAATACAGAACATGTCTATAAACAAATTTATTTAGTTAGTACAGATTGACACATTCACTAGAGGATTTCAGCAATTACATGTGTAAAACTATTTCCTATAGTGGTTTCCTTTTGTGATTTTGCTAATTTATTCAATCTAGGCCATTTTCATGCATTCTCTATTATAAGCCATTTAGCCACCCAGGCTGAAATGAACATAAGGAGAACTCTGTTTTCTTTCCAATTCTTCATATAAACATAATTATATGGTGATATTAAAGAGTCAGACTTCTAATGAAAGAAAGGCCAGTAAGGTTATAATATCTTAAAACATGATGTTGTCATCTAACTTTGGAGAAATTTGGAGTTTGGATATAATACAGATGAAAGTATTTGGTAAAACACAAGCCTGTATTAAGTGGGAGGTGTCTGTAGTTAATATTGTATTATTTTTAATTCAATTATAACAACATATAACAAAATCTATCGAAGACAGTTGTGAATCACCAACCTTGCCCTAGAACATGGGTGGGTTATCCAGGTAAAGCATGGCAGGGTCTTGCTATTCAAGGGCAGAGGGACTCCGGAGAGCTGGTGCTGAGTGACAAGTTTCTAAAATTTCTAATCTGGATTCTCTAATCTTTAGTCCACCTGAGAGTTCTTTGTGTGGAGTGCAGAAAGGTAAGATGAGATGATACCAAAGACCAACTCTCTGACCACTCTCAGTTTTGCTCACAATCAATCCTACTTGTGAAAACAAGACAACTTCTATTATAAATGCGCAGGTGGAAGGGAGATATGCCATTATTTTATTGTTCTAGACATAGGTTATAATTGAGATTTTTTTCAAAGATGTTGAAAATTTATTGATATCACTTTAATGAGTCAAAGTTGATTTCTTTTTTCTTTTTTATTATTTGTTTCACATAATAATGGATCTTACACTGGCACTAATTTTATTTATAAGTAATGTCTTGATATAATGGTAATCAGATGGTGTTGTAAGTATTCTCCAGAAAGACATATTGAGTCCTAATCTCCAGAACTTGTGGATGCTATCTTGTTTGAAAATAGGTCTTTGCAAATGTAACCAGATTAAGATGTAGGATGGGTCCTGATCAAATGACTGGTGTCCTTTTAAGAGGAGACAGAAATGCCATTATAAAGATACAGGCAGAGACTGGAGTGATTTCATCTACAAGCCAGGTTTATACTAAGAACTGCCAGTAATCACCAAAAGGGAAGATATGAAACAGAACCCTCAGGAGGAACCAAACCTGCTGACATCTTGATTTCAGACTTCTGGCCTCTGGAATTGTGGGACAATAAATTTCTGTTGTTGTATCCCATCTAATTTGTGGTATTTTGTTACAACAGTCCTAGAAAACTAATACAGATGGTAACACACTTACTTATACTATTTTCTAGTACAGATTTGTGTATTATGAAAAAAGCCATTTAGTTTTAATCCAAATAGCCTGGAATCTAGGGCCACTGCTCAAGTCTTCAAAAACCTGAATCAGCCCAGGAAGTAGAATTGGTTGCTTTTGGGATTGACATGGTCAAAATGAGATTGGTTCTGCTTCCACCCTGCCAGGAAATTTTCCCTTTCTGGCTTTCACAGCAAGTACAGGAGTACCACTGTTACTTGAAACAAAGACTGGCCCCAAAGTGTACTTTTAGAAATGCTTTCCTAAATGACAAACCTAGAATGGGAAAACTTAAGATGATCTCCTCAAGACTGTGGCCGTTTCACTTAAGACACTGTATGAAAGTACAAGAAAAGATGACATCAAGTATTGGCCTTTAAAGAAAAAAGCCTATAGTATTTTAAAAGTGAGGTTCCTGATAATGGACTTCACAACACAATCCTTTTGTTGTAGTGTTAACTAAGAAAGAGAAACTTACTTTATTTTTGGCCTAGTAAATCCTAGGATCAGTAACCTCCATCTTTATAATGTATGAAGGAATATTAGAAAACATATTGTGGTGAAAAAATTTGCCTCTGAGGAAATATAAGCTAAGTGTTAAGGACACATGGGATTAGTAGTTGTACTTCTGGGAGCCAATGACTGAGAAAATATGTACCATATTTTACTGTATAATCATTTTACCCTGTTTTTTTTTTCAGTCCAAAGATTGGTTTACAATGTTTCACTGCATAATTGTCACATGGTATAATTCTATTCGCAGGCCACTTACAAGGCAAACAGAGCAGCAATGTCTTTACCAGGGGCATATGGATGTGCATTTTTTTCTTGTGCCCTATAAGGCGAGAATTTTCAGAAAATACACATTGTGGACATATTGCCAAAAGCTAACTTGCATGGGTTGTTTAGAGAGATGCAGTACTAATAGTAAACACATCTAAAGCTGAGGACCACATCAGATAACGAAACCAATGATAGTGGCGCAGAAACTTTGAACATGGAAGATTAAATTTTGTAAGTCCACACATCACAAAATTGCAATAAATTCTCAAGTATATTTCAATTATATGAATAACATACAAATCAATAACAACTAAGTGTTTTAGATTTGAAGAATATTTCCTAAACTGTCACAAAGACATAATGTGCATTGATTTATTATTTCATTTTAATGTATATTCACTAGTATTCCATGTATCCTAGTCTTGCACCAAAAAGAGTTCAGTACTAAATGATTTTCCAGTAATACCAGCACAATTAAAAAAAAAAAATTTCACATAATGGTCACACCCCAATTTTTTTTGCAAAAACAAAAAACAAAAACCCCCCCAAAACCAAAACACACAACACCAAAACTCCCCCAAACTTGGCATAAAATCCACAATGATTATGCAGTGAAATATAGTAATGATCAAAAGCCTTCAGTCATGTGTTCTTCATTAATCATAACAGCATCCACGTACCACTAAAAAACATTAAGACATCAATTCTTCTCTCTGCAGAAAAACTCAATGTGCATCTGGGTCTGGGGATGTGCCATTCTAACTCTGGGACTCTTGAGGAACTTAGGGTCACAGGTTTGGAATGCCTTCCTGGCTTACAAATGTTTATTCATTAACTCAAAAGCATTTATTAACTGCCTATAATATGCCAGGCATTGTTCTAAGTATGAGGATACATCATGAACACACTAAATCTTCCTTTCTAGTGGGCTGACACCCCCACACCCATACTGTAGTGGCAATAAATGTTATAAAGACAAATAAGGAAAGGCGAGATGATAGAGAGAGATGGGGGGAGTGTTGCCTCACCTATCTTCCTTCTAACATTTTTATTTTGCTGTGTATGTTCTCTGTGAAAGGCACATAGTGAAACAGTCATGGTTTTTATTAGACAGAGTCTCACTTTGGGCCAGGGGGTGGTGGTGGTGGGAAATACAAAAACATACAGGTGTATGTGTGCACTCATGTGTGTACATGTATAACCATGCACAGTAAAGCCTTAAAAGACAATCTTTTTAAGAATGATGGTCACAACCCTACTCAGACCCACGAAAGTGACAAAGCCATGACTTCAAACCAAAAAAGGAAGTATAACTAATAGTCAGTGGTTTTGCTAATGCTCTCATTGGCAAGTGCTAAGTGTTGGTGCTAACAATAGAGCTATTGGTTTATTTATATTTGCAAATAATAAACCACTTTCCAACCAATTCTCTCATTTTCTTTTGTAACCTCTAAAGACAATTCAGTGGTTAAATTATCTTTCCTCAGAAAAGGCTAGTTTAAGTGATATATTTCCCTCACAAAGTCCTTTAAACCAATCCCATCAGTACTGTGAAGGTACCTGAAGGAGACTGTATACATATTCAGGGCACTCATCTGAAGTCCTTAGATACAGCAGCACAGAAATATTATCTTAACCAGTATCTCAAAGGCCTTCATGTAGTATACATGACCTACTACTTCCTTCATTCTGAGATTCTTATAGGGAGCTCATCTACCCATGAGAAATAATACAAACTTTTTTTGCAGTACTAGAGATTGAACCCAGGAGCACTCTTTCACTGAGCTACCTCTCCAGCTCTTTTTGAGACAGGGTTTCGCTAAGTTGCTGAGGCTAGCCTCAAACTTGTGATCCTCCTGCCTCTGTCTCCTGAGTCTCTGGGATTACAGGTATCTGCCACCCTGTCTACCTCTCATATGAACTCTTTCAAAAAGAAACAGGGTTTTAATAACTGTTAAGAAGGCTAGGCCATGGGTAAAGCCTTATGAAAGTAGCTTGGGTTTAGAAATAAATGTGGAAGTTCTACTTCTTCTACAAAAGTACCTGTCAGGACACAAGATCATGAGGCTGGCCAGTGCTGCCTAACTGCCTGGGGATCATTACAATACAAGGAATGAATCTAAAGAGGTGAGAAAGAAATTACCACCTACAAATTATTCAAAGATTTTTCACGGTGTCATATACTATAATATAAAGATAAAAATATTTTTAAACACTGGTGATTTAAGATTAGCTTGATGGTTCTTGCTTTGACACAAGGGGACATGATTACTATGTGGTGAAAGAAAGGCCTGTTTATCCAATCTCTTGTGAGACAGAAGGGTACAATTCACTGCATTACTATCCACCAGCAAAAGGTTATGGAGGCAACTGTGAACATGGTTACATCAGTATGAACCATACTCAATGTTAAATGATGTCACATTTTGGGTGGGAGAAAGACACTGCTCAATAAGAAAGACATGTCAACTGCCTTTTGAAAAGAAACATATTATTATGTGGAAGGGAATTATTATCTAGGCACATTATAGTCACCCAAATGACAAGGTGGATTGGATAAAAAAGTATACAATATTGCTAAAATTTTAGAAATATTAAGAAATAAAAGCCTAGTTTCAGGACAGATAGAATTTAGTGTTCTAAAAAAATTTGATAGCATCAAATTATATCACTGCTCTAATGATATAGAGAAACAGGAAATCCAAGATGGCAGGCCAGAGGGAGGCAGCATTCTGTGTCTCTCTGTGACCCGGGTCTCAACTAGTGGGAATACTGCTTTGCTGAGAGTGATAGAGAACCCCTCCACAGCTGATCCCGCACAGGATAGAAAAGTTCTGCTAACTCCCGACTACTTGCCCACGCAGGTCTCGTGGGTGACTTAGCCGGACCGCCGGCATCAGCACCAGCGCAGAATTCCCAGCCCCTGCTCCCATGAAGGACCCCTGCGCAGGAACTCTGGCCACCACTCCCGTGAGGACCCCCATCTACTAATGTGGGGCTCTCCCAGTCGCCTCCATCTTGGGACTCGGCAGCTACTGCCATAGTCCCCTACTTGAGGTAGCCTGCCTGCACCTGGGGATATCACAGGCTCTGAAGAAAGCCAACAGCGGCAGCACTACAAACCACAGAGCTCATCTGTGATCGTATCCTACAATGCCATCGCCTGGCTTTCCTGACCTGGCCCGACACCCCATCGCTGAAAGCAGCAGCTTCCATCTTAGGTCACCTCCATCACCATCTTTAGTGGGGCCAACTATCAGTTGGGAACACCGGATAGCCAGGTACCCAGTTTTCTAATTCCCCTAATCCCCAGCAGCCATTAACTCAGCAGAGTGCCCAATTTTAAAAACAGCTCTCTGACAGGTGAGCAGCCACCAGAGTGCAACACACAAGACCCTGGAGAGAAGGGTTCCTGATTAGGAAGTAGAAAGGAGAGGGTGAGGGAGATATACTTTAGAGACTAATTTAGAGGGCAGGAACTGTAAGGTCTACAGGCAAGAGGAGGAGATAAGACCCAGTGCCCACATCACAGGAGCAGAGCCCAAAGGAGATCCTTAAGGTGCAGTTTCCCAACAGGATCGGCAGGTACCATATCCCACTTCCAGGTGCCCTGCACCCAAGACCAACCCTCACACCCTGGTAACCCCCACCATTCCTGAGGGCTGAGATACCAACTAAGAACAGACAACCCTACCTATTGGATGAGAAGGGAAGCAGGAAAGATAATGATCTCCAACCAAACAATCCTTGTTTCTATAGGGTCTTGATTTAACATCTGAGCAGCAATCTTAAATGTTAACCGCCACCTTATGAGAAAAGTTTCACTTTTCTGTACTTCCTCTTACCTGAACTCCCCCCACTCCCTTTAGTGACCTACTCCATGTTACCAAACCCTAAGCCAATCCCAGAAGGACATGACCCCTTGACTCTGGAAAGCCCCATGGTGCCATCGACCTAAACCCATCCCATGCTATTCCCACACATCTAGCTCTGGTGGCAAGCACTCCAATAAGAAAGACATGTCAACTGCCTTTTGAAAAGAAACATATTATTATGTGGAAGGGAATTATTATCTAGGCACATTATAGTCACCCAAATGACAAGGTGGATTGGATAAAAAAGTATACAATATTGCTAAAATTTTAGAAATATTAAGAAATAAAAGCCTAGTTTCAGGACAGTGACTGTGATTCCTGTGCGGGATCAGCTGTGGAGGGGTTCTCTATCACTCTCAGCAAAGCAGTATTCCCACTAGTTGAGACCCGGGTCACGGAGAGACACAGAATGCTGCCTCCCTCTGGCCTGCCATCTTGGATTTCCTGTTTCTCTATATCATTAGAGCAGTGACATAATTTGATGCTATCAAGATTTTTTTAGAACACCATAGCACCACAGCTACAACTTCAAGTCCCCACCCCACAAAAGCTCAATACCCCAACATCTCCAGGCCCCTCTCCTCTCTACAGAGAGATGGCCTTTATTTGTCAGCTTTGACAAATGAACTTTCGTGTGGATATCTGCCTGGTCTCCATCCTTCATTTCTTGCTCCCTGGTCTCTTGCTTTCTTTCCTTTCAGTTTCTTCCTTCGAGATTTTTTTTTTTTCTGTTTCCCCCCTCTTTATTCTCCCGCCCTCACATCCCCAACATATGTGAAACCAAGTACTTTGCATAAATTAGGATTTTGAGGACTGAGATGACTGAATAGTATATTATTATAGTTGTGTGGTATATTCTTTTTTTCTCTCCAATTTTTACTATTTTAACATTTTTTAAATTTTTCTTAATATATGTATGTATATCTCTACTGTCTTCCCTCTTACTTGCCTACCCAAAATTACTACCTCTCTATTCTGCTACTAACCTTCTTCTTTAGATTTCTCTTTCACACTTCCTAAGATAGTATAACTCTATATCCTCATCTCATACTGCCTCAGCATATCTTCCTACACCTCACCCCCAGTTCTTTGTCCACCTCAGAAACTGTAAAGCCTTTTATAAACCCACTGATAATATTGTA
The DNA here is from genome assembly GCF_001458135.2 of Marmota marmota marmota. NCBI lineage: Eukaryota > Metazoa > Chordata > Mammalia > Rodentia > Sciuridae > Marmota > Marmota marmota. The sequence goes on from NW_025999982.1 coordinate 12,215,165, forward strand.
GATAATAATTGAATTCACCATTTCAGTACATTGTGACCCAACTGTAAACATCTTAATAACAACTATTTGTTTTTAGGTTGTATTTTGTTTATATTGGGATCTGTTAACATTGTCCTTCCCCTCAAAGGTACTGGAACCCTATAGGGGCACTATAAGCCTATACGGTAAAAACGGTAATGCCTCGGAACCACAGAGCTAGAAAGGAAGACATACAGCAACATGAAAAGACAAGGGAAGACAGTGCCCTAAACAAATCAGGATACCACATTATCCTTAGCCAGCACAGCAGATAAAATGACAGAGAAGGAGTTAAGGATGTACATAATTAAAATGTTCTGTGAATTAAAGGATGATATAAGAGAGCAAATACAGGCAGTAAAAGATCATTTTGACAAATAGCTACATAAACAAATACAGGAAGCAAAAGATTATTCCAATAGGGAGATAGAGGTTCTAAAGAAAAACTAAACAGAAATCCTTGAAATGAAAGAAACAATAAACCAAATTAAAAGCTCAATTGAAAGTATCACCCACAGATTAGACCACTTAGAAGACAGGACCTCAGACAATGAAGATGAAATATATAATCTTTTTTTAATATTTATTTTTTAGTTTTAGGTGGACACAATATCTTTATTTTATTTTTATGTGGTGCTGGGGATAGAACCCAGTGCCTCATGCATGCTAGGTGAGCACTCTACCACTGAGCCACAATCCCAGCCCTGAAAATATATAATCTTGAAAACAATGTAGACCACACAGTGAAAATGTTAAGAAACCATGAGCAGAACGTTCAAGAAATATGGGATAGCATAAAAAGACCAAATTTAAGAGACACTGGGTTAGAGGAAGGCATAGAGTTCTAAACAAAAGGAATGAACAATCTATTCAACTAAGAAATATCAGAAAAATTTCCAAACATGAAGAACGAATTAGAAAACCAAATTCAAGAGGCTTACCGGACACCAAATATACAAAATCACAACAGATCCATACCAAGGCACATTATAATGAAAATGCCTAACATACAGAATAAAGATAGAATATTAAAAGCCATGATTCGTATAGTCCTGCTAAAAAGTTTCCCACCGACTGGATAAAAAGGATGAAAAAAAAAGACAATCATTAAGCTGTCTGTTTCTTGACAGCATGCAATCCAGAATGGATTTCTGCGTTGTGACTCCTCCTCAGCATTGCCAGCATAAATCCAAATCTATAAGAAGTTCATCACAAACCCTTTTCCCAGAATCTGCCACACCAAACCGAAAAACCCAACTTTGTGACCTCTGGACTGTCAGTAAGGACCTTTAGTTGTCTCTTCTGTTGGAGATGGCTGGTGGTGATTCTGGTGGTAATAACATTGATGCTGCTGCTAGTGGTGGTGGTTGTGGTGGCAGTGACCCTGGCAATGGTGGCAATGGTGACAGTGGTCCTGGTGAGGTGGCGGTAATACAATGGATGAATTCTTAAAAACTAGTAATATCTGGACCCCAAGAAACCAAAGAAAAATGTTCTCTTATACATGGCACAAGATTACAATTAGTTCTGTGACTCCCAGAAGACTAGAGGTAAAATTCATAAGTAGAAGGAACTGTATCAGGAGTCAGAAGTAACAGGTTCCAGTCCTGGTTCTGCTACCAGTTTGTTATTTTGACCCAGGATCTCTTAGAATTCATCTGAAAAATGAAGTTAACCGGGTTCACTCACAAAGTCTTTCCTTAAATTGTGTAACTATTTGTTCCTGCTCTTTTCAAGTTATTGAATCAAAGACCTAGGCAAGATCATGTGTAATCTAGGATCACTGATCATTTTGTAAATAAAGTTTTAGTGGAATGGAAAAAAAAAAGAAACGAATCAGATTATACATAGGGGGAAAACAATTAGGGTATATACAGATATTTCAACCCAGACTCTGGAAGCTAGAAGATCCTGGAACAACAGATATCTGCAAGAAAATGGATACTAACCAAGAATTTTGTATCCAGCAAAATTAAGCTTCAGATTTGATGATGAAGTACCCTCCCCCCATGATAAACAAAAGTTGAAAGAATTTACAGCTAGAAAACCTGCACTACAGAACATCCTTGGCAAAATATTCTATGAAAAGGAAATGAAAAACAACAATGAAAATCAGCAGAGGGAGGAATTACACTAAAGGAAAAGCTAATCAAAGGAAAAACCTAGTCAAGTTAAATAACAAAAATAAACAAAAATGGCTGGGAATGCAAATCATGTCTCAATAATAACCCTAAACTCACCAATCAAAAGACATAGGCTAGCTGACTGGATTAAAAAAAAAAGACTGAACAATATGCTGCCTCCAATAGACTCATCTCATAGGAAAAGACATATACAGACTGAAGGCGAAAGGTTGGGAAAATCATCACTCACTGTGGAAGCAAGCAGGGGTGTCCATCCTCATATCAAATAAAGTAGTCTGCGGAAGCAAGCAGAAGTTTCCATCCTAATATCAAATAAAGTAGTTTTAAGCTAAAGATTAATTAAAAGGGACAAAGAAGGACATTTCATACTACTCAAGGGAACCATACACCAACAAGACATAACAACTGTAAATATATATGACCCAACCAATGAAGCTTCTAAGTTCATCAAACAAACTCTTCTGAAGTTCAAGAGTTAAACTGACAACAACACAATAATCATGGGTGACTTTAACACACCTCTTTCAACACTAGATAGATCTTCCAAACAAAAGCTGAACAAAGAAATTATAGAACTCAATTATGCAATCAATAACTTAGACTTAAACTGACATACATAGAATATTTCATCCTTTAACGAGCAAATAAACTTTCTCCTCAGCAGCACATGGATCCTTCTCTAAAACAGACCATAGATTATGCCACAAAGCAACACTTAGCAAATATAAAAAAGTAGAGATACTACCCTGCATTCTATCAGATCATAATGGAATAAAATTAGAAATCAATGATAAGAAATAAAAGCTACTCCAACACCTGGAGACTAAATAATATGCTATTGAATAAACAATGGGTTGCAGAAGACATTTAAGGAGGAGATTAAAAATTTTTTAGAGGTGAATGAGAACACAGATAAAACATATCGAAATCTCTGGGACACTATGAAGGCAGTTCTAGGGGAAAGTTCATTGCATGGAGTTCATTCCTTCAAAGAAGAAAAAGTCAACAAATAAATGACTCAACATTATATCTCAAAGCCCTAGAAAAAGAAGAACAAGTCAACACCAAAAGTAGTAGAAATCAGGAAATAATTAAAATCAGAGCTGAAATCAATGAAACTGAAACAAACAATTGAAAAAACTGACAAAACAAAAAGTTGATTCTTTGAAAAAATAAATAGAATTGACAGACCCTTAGCCATGCTAGCAAAGAGAAGGAGAAAGAAAACTCAAATTACTAACATACATGATAAAAAAGGAAATATCACAACAGAATACTACAGAAGTGCAGAAGATAATTAGAAACTATTTTGAAAACACCTACTCCAATAAAATTGAAGGCATTTACAAATTTCTAGAGTCATATGATTTGTACAAATTGAATCAGGATGATATACACACTTTAAACAGATCAATTTCAAGCAAGGAAGTAGAAGACACCATCAGAAGCCTACCAACCAAGAAAACCCCAAGACCAGAGGGATACACAGTTGAGTCCTACAAGACCTATAAAGAAGAAATAATACCTATATGCTACCAATTATTTCATGAAATAGAAAAGGAGGGAGCACTTTCAAACTCATTCTATGAGGCCAATATTACCCTGATTCCAAAACCAGGCAAAGACACATCAAAGAAAGAAAACTTCAGATCAATATCTCTAATGAACATAGAGGCAAAAATTCTCAATAAAATTCTGGCAAATTGAATACAAAAACATATCCAAAAGATAGTGCACAACAATCAAGTGGAGTTCATCCCAGGGATGCAATGTTGGTTCAACATATGGAAATCAATAAACGTAATTCATCACATCAATAGACTTAAAGATAAGAATCATGTGATCATCTCAATTGATGCAGAAAAAGCATTTGACAAAATATAGCACCTTTACATGTTCAAAACACTAGAAAAACTAGGGATAATAGAAACATATCTCAACATCATAAAAGCTATATGCTAAGCCCCAGGCCAACATCATTCTAAATGGAGAAAAATTGAAAGCATTCCCTCTAAAAACTGGAACAAGACAGGGATGCCCTCTTTCACCACTTCTGTTTAATACAGTTCTTGAAACACTGGCCAGAGCAATTAGACAGATGAAAGAAATTAAAGGGACATGGATAGGAAAAGAAGAACTCAAATTAACACTATTTGCTGACGATATGATTCTATACCTAGAAGACTCAAAAACTTCCACCAGAAAACTTCTAGAACTAGTAAGTGAATTCAGTTAAGTAGCAGGATACAAAATTAACACCCATAAATCAAAGGCTTTTCTGTATATCAGTGACAAATCCTCTGAAAGGGAAACAAGAAAAACTACCTCATTTACAATAGCCTCAAAAACAAAACAAAAAAACAAAACAAAACAAAAAAAACCACTTGGGAATCAACCTAACGAAAGAGGTGAGAGAGCTATACAATGAAAACTACAGAACGCTAAAGAAAGAAATTAAAGAAGACCTTAGAAGACGGAAAGATCTCCCTGGTTCTTGGATGATAGCCTCTTCAACAAATGGTGCTGGGAAAAATGAAAATCCATATGCAACAAAATGAAATTAAACCCCCACCTCTCACCATGCACAAAACTCAACTCAAAGTGGATCAAAGACCTAGGAAGTAAATCAGAGACACTGAAGTTATTAGAAGAAAAAGTAGGCCCAAATCTCCATCATGTAGGATTAGGACCCAACTTCTATACTCCTATAGCACAAGAATTAAAATAAAATATCAATAAATGGAATGGATTCAAACTAAAAAGCTTCTTCTTGGCAAATGAAACATTAAGGTGAATAAAGAGCCTAGGGAGCAAATGTTTACCACTTGCACATCAGATGGAGCACTAATCTCTAGGGTATATAAAGAACTCAAAAAGCTAAACATCAAAAAACAAACAAACAAAAAACAAATAGCCCAAGCAATAAATGCGCCATGTAAATATTAATTAAAAATGAATCACAGACTCAAAACATAAGAAACTATAAAACTTCTAGTAAAAGACATGAGACAATCTGTGTGGCTTTATGGTAAGTCATGTTTCTTAGGTAACATACTTACATACAGAGAAAAACTGATAAATTAGACTACTTCAAATTTCCAAGCTCAAGGGCTGAGGGTGTAGCTCAATGATATAGAGCTTGCCTAGCATTTGAAAGGCCCTGGGTTCAATCCCCAGTACTGCCAAACAAACAAACCAAAACTCAAGCAAAATGAAAATATGCCCACATCAAGATATGTATATAAATATTCACGTTTTCGTGGAAACTACTCAAAATTGCCAACAACTGGAAATAAATTCAAATATTCATTACATAGATAAATGTGACACATCCATAGCATCCCTTAGCAATAAAAGAATTATGATACATATGAGAACATGGATGAATTTCAAATACATTATATTAAGCCAAAGAAGTCAGACTCAAAAGGCGTAAATATGTATGATTCTGTTTATATGGCATTCTAGTTATGGGAACTTATATGATCAGAAAATAGATCCATGGTTGACTGGGCTGGAAATGATGGAGAGAGAAGACTGACATTTTTGCAGCAACAGAAATGCTCTGTATCTTAATTGTCATAATGGTTGCATACATTTGTCAAAACATTCAGTTAGATACTTAACTTAAAAAGAGTAAATTTTATTGTATGTAAATTATCCATTAGTAAAATTTTTTTTTTAAATGATGTGTTTTGGGGAATGGTCAAGATTTGTACAACATAGGCAGAAAGAAGATTTGACTTGAAGAGTACTAGAAAATGGAAAACAACACTTTTAAAATTTCCAAGCTGTTGGTTTTCCACCTGGCTACATACTATGTTTATATTAGAAATGTCCAGTTGAATAGAAAAATTATATGGCTAGCATTATTTCCTTAAGAGCAAGGTAAACAGTGTATATAATTATAAAATAAATTCATTTTGGCAAATACTTACTGCATGCCTACTATTTACCAGGCACTGGGTATGCACTATGGGAGGAAAACATATATCTGAGGTTCAAAGTGGGGTATCCTGGAACTCATAGTTTAGTAGATCTAAACCATTCATGTGTACCTTACCACTGGGCATGATCAACAGTCACTTCAAAGCTTTGAAATGGTCTTCCTCTCTGTAGCACTTGAAATCTCATTCTGGAGAACTGCCCCAGCTCTCAGATGGAAAGGAGCTGGGAAAAGGAGGTAAGACTGGAACAGTCAGATGTATTTTGCAGGGAAAAGAAAGCAGAAACATCTTTGGAGAGAACACAGGATTCCTGACTTTTCTGAACATTTGTCTTCCCCCAATTAAAAAAAAATTTTTTTTTTTTTTTGAAGACTGGAGAATAACTTTCTACCTCAGAAGTAGAATTTTTAGCTTTATTTTGACTTTCTTGTGTTTAAAAACAGCATTTGAGGTCTGGGAGTATAGTTCAGTGGTAGAGTACCTGCTTAGCATGTGTAAGGCTTTGTTCAGACCATCCCAACACACACACACACACACACACATACACACACGAAAAAACCCCACAAAGCAAACAAGCAAACAAAAACCCAAACGCCAAAAACAAAACAAAAATCTCCCCCCAAAAAAACAAAATCCCAGAACTTAAAAGTACAAGAATGTGACTGACATTAAGGATCTGATTAAACCCTTGGGCATAAATCAAGATAATGTTCTGGGAACTGGACCCTAAGCACCACAATGAAAGGATGTTATTTTCTTCCTTATATTTTACTTTGAAACAGTGTTAACTATTTTATACTTTCCCAATTGCTGATACAGTTATTTTGCTAGGCATAAAACGCCATTTTAGGCTAATTTTTTTTTTCCTTTTTGGCATTTTTGTAATTGATCTGAGACTACAAGTCTGGTCACAATCAAAGTATACATTAAAGGGAACCAGCCATGATTGGTTATAACAACTCAGATTAACCATTACATAAATACTACAGGGAACAAGACTTGTAAAAATAACACTTATGTTTACAAATATCTGTTGACACGACTCACTATAATTATCATGTTACTGACTGTAATTACCTTTTAAATAAAATTTTAACAATTAGAAGATTGAAATTTTAAGCTCCTGTCTTTTCTCCTCCTCTTCTTATTTTCCAACAATAAAATGTCAATCTAAGCTATTTAACTATTGCTGGAGACCTATAGGTCCTAATAATTTTCTCTAGGATTCATTAGACTCATATTGTTTTAGTCATCTTTTTTTTGTTGTGGGGACAAAAAGACCTGACCAGAACAATTGTAGAGGAGGAAGAATTTATTTGGGGGCTCACAGTTTCAGAAGTCTTGAGTCCACAGATAGTAGGCTCCATTCCTCGGGGCTCGAGGTGAGGCAAGACATCATGGTGGAAGAGTATGGTGGAGGGAAGCAGTTCACATGATGATCAGGAAGCAGAGAGAGAGAGAGCGAGAGAGAGAGAGAGAGAGAGAGAGAGAGAATCTCCACTTGCCAGATAAAAATATACACCCCAAAGTCACACCCCCAATGCCCACCTCTGCTAGCCATACCCCACCTGCCTTCAGTTACCACTCAATTAATCTTATGAGGTGATTAATTCATTGATTGGGTTAAGGCTTTTGTAACCCAATCATTTCTTCTCTGAACCTCTTGCATTGTCTCCAACATGAGCTTTTCAAGGATACCTCCTCACATCCAACCATTAACACATATGTTGTTGTGTCTATAAATTTTATCTTTGCAATTAGACTTCTGAAGGTCTTTTCATTTCTCTAGCACAGTGACTTTTCTCAGCACTAGATAGTGATATATCAGAACCACTTGGTGACCTTTTAAATATCCTAAGGCCCAGACTGTATCCTAGACCAATTAATTTCTCAAGGTGGGGCCTCAGCATCAATCACAATGTTTGGTGGGGTGAGGAGTGGACAGTTAGTCCAAGTGGGAAAAAAAAAATCAAACTTCCATGTCTTTCAGATTTATTTCCACTCTTAGTTTCCCATTGTTTTTATCCCCTGTGATAAGAAAAATATCATAGTAATATTCTATGTTTTCCTGTTGTGTGGATCTCTTTAACTGGATTGCTCTAATCAGGGTTCTGTAAGCTAGCTTATAAATAGCATTTTCTCTTAAAGACCGATAGATGTTAAGACGCTCTTATGGCATTTTCCTTGATTTATGTTCATCATTTGTTTCAGTTCACATCAACAAGAGTATATTTTATGTGCATATTTACAAACCGGTTTATGGCTGACAAAGTATTTCTACATGCATTATCTCATGTGACCTCATCATAATTCTGGAAAGCAGGTAGAATTACTATGTCCATTTTAGATGAGAAAACTGTGGTTCAAGAAGGTTAAATGATTTGTCTAAATCTCACAGTTCACTTACGGAGCCAGGATACAGAACCAGCTCATGTAATACCCAATCCACTATGCTTTCTACTATTTAGTCCACCTGACTATCCACTGAAGGAGAATAGTGGTTAATGAAGGATGACTTATTTTTTGTTTGTTTTTTATGGTGCTAGGGATTGAACCCAGGGCCTTGTGCATGCAAGGTAAACACTCTACCAACTGAGCTATATCCCCAGCCCAGGATGACTTACTTTTAAGGGGTATTTTAGGTTAAATAACTAAACTACTGAAACAAATATTATTTTGTGACTAATTCCAACTCAAAAGTGATATTAAAGGCTAAATTATAGCTATAATACTGTGTTCTGTACATGGGAACATCTTAATGTACTTTAAAGAAGTACCTGGAATACAGTATGGGTCAGCAAATATTTGTTGAATGAAAAAATGTACACAAAATTACTTGATTGTTGCAATGCATATTTCTACACAGCACAGATGTAGAGATAAGTACTCCAAATGAATCTTTAATTTTTATCCTCTTTTGATCTAATTGTAAGGATATGGAGAAAGGGTCAGAAAATCTAACAGCATTCTGGTTGAATTAGTCTTCAAGGAAGACAAGGACAGACTAATGGGTGATAAGACACACAGACATGGTCCTGTATTCTTCCTGTCTGGAAGAATATTTTCAGGATGTAACTAAATATTCACAGAAGAAAATATTAACTGAAAACAGCCCACAAGACCTATGTATTAAATTAAAGTCACTAGGCAGGAAGAATAAAGGATAGCTATTCCAGCACATCAAGCAGATGTAGGACCTGAGTATAACAGTAGAGCCTATGTATTTGTACATTTATAAAAGCTAATTCATTGTGTGGTGATATGTTTAGCTTGGAAGCGCACAGCAATTATGTATTTGTAATAATGCTCCTAACACACATGGCCTGAGGATCACCACTGGTTGACATTTGGAGCAAAGCATTAGATACCACTTCCTCCTTAGACAGTCAAGTCTGAGAAGTTGCTGAGTGGATATGAGGCCAAAAACTGGTTAGAGATGATGACTAAAATCTGTGAAACAAAAATACTAGTCAATGGTGAGACTACTTCCAAGAAACAGAATTGGCAATACAAAAAAAATTACTTAAGTAAGAATGTACTAATACTCTTTTTTTTTTTTGTACCGGAACTTGAACTGAGGAGCACTCAACCACTGAGTCACATATCCAGCCCTATTTTGTATTTAGATACAGGGACTCACTGAGTTGCTTAGTGCCTCACTTTTGCTGATGTTGGCTTTGAACTTGTGATCCTCTTGCCTCAGCGTCCTGTGCTGCTGCGACCACAGGTGTGTGCCACCATGCCCAGCTGGTCAAGGTTTGCTAGTGTAGAAATTACAACCATGGACCAAGTCCTCTCTTTTTTGGGAGCTCAGAATCCAATGACAAGGCATGACTACTGACAGTACACACCGAACTCTGAATGAAAACATCAAGGATTCAAGTTTATCTATGTGTAGAGACCAAAGGAAGAGAATTGCTTTTATCCTTCCTCGTAAGAATAGTTTCAATACTTTTGAGAACCTTTTCTATGGTGTTTTGTAGATATATTTTTCAAATATTTGCACATAAATTTACTTAAATACAGGAGAAAAATAAAGCCACAGCAATATCCAAGGAATAAAATGTTTTGCAAATGGCTGGGTAAACAAAGTGGGGATATAAGAGATTCTGTTTTATTGGTAAACAAGCTCTGAGGGACACTGCTGTGACTAACAACAATTAGCATGCTTGTGTAGTATCCACCACAATTATGGTTGGCAACCCAGAACAACTTGTCAGACAATTATGAGGAAATGAATCCAACCTCAAACTGATTGACCAAAATACTCATTCTCTCAAACTTGTGCTGGATACAGTGGGGTTGTGATAAGAAAAAGTGTGATTTCTTTGTGAAAGAGCCATCATATAAAGAAATGTGTAAAAACATTCCCCAAGTAGCCTTTTAAATGCAAACATATTTTTCCATATTGTTGTTTAAAATAAAAACGTGACAGAACAACTTTCAAAAAGGAATCCAGATGGCTTACTATGACCTTACAGTAAAAATCATTAAAAAATTAATGAAATACTAGAATACCTCCTTTAATTGACTTAGTTGATGATATCTGAAATCTGGAATTATTTCTATAAGAAGTTAGCATCAAACCTTTGATCAAACTGCTACTGAACACTGTTTCTATGGGAAAAATAAAAATTGACATATATTGTATTGACTCACCAGGCCTTTTCCAGGAACTTAACTTGCTAAAGGGACAAAGATTGACTCCTTGTTTAAAAAGGAGGACCCCAATGAATTTTCTACGAATTTGAGTGCCAAATGAAATGGAAAATCCATCATCCTCAGAGGTTAGAAGACCAATTCATGAAATGATACTGTAGTTTCTATTTCTCAGCTTTGGGGAAACTAACTGTACTCTAATGAGGAAGAAAGAGGCTCAGAATCAACAATCTAGAAGTAATTAAGCCAGAATTAGGTAAATGAATACCTGAGGAAAAGTAACTCTTGGTGGAACAAGGTAAACTCCCCACTATAGTCACCTTTTCCACTTTGCTTTTTCACCTTTCAACTAATTCCACTGTTCTATTTTCCCCTAATTAAGCTTGGCGGAGATATGTTCAGCTTCATTAACTACACTGAAAACCACACCATATAACATGGGACCACCTTGAAAGGATTTAGAGAATGAGTTTTACCAGTCTTTGCTTTTACATTTTTACTGAACCTGTTCTGATTCTAAGGCTACTGAAGGACTTCATCCTTGGAAAGAACTGAGTTTCCCAAGTCAACTTTCCCAAAGCAAAATACACTGCACCATCATCTTTCCATGGATGACACTAATCTCCTCCTAAGTGATCTCCCTGCTACTCCTCAGGACTGTAGGACACTTGGAGTGATCCTTTACCATCTATTATGAAAACAAGCAGTCAGTCAGAATGAGTCACTATGTTCTGTTGAACTTGGCTCTGAGGTGGGATGGCTTAGTGGGGTCAATGTCATCCCTCTGCTGAGATTCCTCTCCCTTTTCCCAGTTGATAACTGACCCTCCCAAATCCTCCTTTATTGTCTTTACACCTCTTACAGACACAGTTCTGCTCAGTTTTGAATTCAGTGAATATCCCCTTATGTCCCAGTCTCTGCACATGATCATAAACACATTAAAACAAAAATGTAAGCATTTAAAATATATCTAAATGTGATTTTTAAAAATATTCATAAGACAAACAAATTTATTTTAACTTAGATAATTCTATTAAACTGAAGATTTTCTAACAGAATCTAGAAACATGATCACTATCTTCAAATACCTGAAGGTCTATCTTATGAGGCAGGATTACTTCTGTCCCTTAAAGTTCCAAGAAAACCCCCAAAGATAAAACATAACATTTCCTTATCTAAAAGATAAAAATAACAGGACACAAAATATGTGTCCTTGATGAGTGAGGTACATGTAACAATGGAAACAACCACAGAATTCATTCTTCACCATTTGGTTGTGTAACTTGCAATTCTTGGGTTATCAATGAACAGTTAGTTCTGCCTGACAAACTCCTGGTTTCTGATTTCACAACTCTTTCCATCACATGGTCTTGTATAGAAACATGTTGTACTTTCTAGGCAGGGTCATAAAATCCCACACACCAATGCTGCTCCCCTTCTCTCCAGTCACTTATGGAACAGTGAGGTGCTGCTAGGGCCGAGTCCCATCTCAGGCTGGCCAGTTAGGACTGGCAGATGCTTCTACCAAAATAGCAGTTTTTCATCTCCCAGGCTTTATGGCTCACACTGTAATAGATAAGGAATAGCAGACATCCTGTCTCTAGTGTACTCAGAAACGAATTCAAACTAATGCAAAACAGAATCAGTAGGCACTGTCATTCTTATTTTGCTCTTCTATTGAAACTGTCATTTTTATGTGCAGAATGGTTTCTTCACCTCTTTACTCCTACCATGTAGTCACCGGTATTGACCTGATATGTGCCACATTTGACCTTTGGTCAATTTGAATTTCTCAAATATTGCAGGGAATTAAGGGTTATTATGCAGCTGAAGCTATTATGACAGATGGTGTGTGTGAGTTTATGGGAAGTGTCAAGTACAGATAGATATCAGATACAGCCATACATCTCACACACATCCATTACAAATGCATTCACATTTTTGTTTGTTTGGTTTGGTTTAAGGACAGCCTTTAGGTACCCACCCCACCACTCCAAACCAGGGACATTTCTGGCTATAGCCAAGCATACATATACTAACATTATTCTTGTTTAATAACAAGACTGAAAAGCTTCATACTGTCTGTCACTCCTCTACTCAAGCTAATTGTCTTTTAATAGTTTCAATGAAAGTTGTGCAAGGAAATAATATCCTACAATTTCTGGTCTCCAGGGAGGAATATGGCTGTTCCCAGAAGAGAGCGAGTCTTTGCTGACTTTGCTACTTTATGAGTAAAACAGGAAGTTCGGTCCTCTTTTATTGTACCTTTTCCATTTTTGAAAAGTTGCCCAAATAGTTTCAAGTAGAGTTGAAACAAAGTTATTAATGTCAAGAAGCCAAGATCTTTTCCATGGTTTGCTGAATGAGGAAAGAAGAAAACTATACTAAGTTATCTTTTGCTTCTCCTGCTTTAGCCAAAGCAGCAAGGGGAGAAGGAATAAGTGAAAAGGGATGGTGTTTATCTTTTAACAAAATCACAGTGTTCTGCCCTCAGCTCTAGCAGTCAAATGTGGCCACTGCATCTTTAACACAGATAGTCTCTTTTCTGAGAGACGACACAGTAATTATAGTGCTTCTGCCAGAGGGACTCACACATGCAAACCATTATGTAAAATAAAATTTCTTTTTCTTTAAGAATACTCAAGATCATTAGACATGGTTTCTTCAATACTAGAAATTCAGGCCAAAAATGAAAAGAAACAGTTTCAAGTATTTGCAACATAATTCCTTCATGCATTTATGGAAATACAGTAAAAGTGCCCTAAAATGTGGCTTGACATTTCATGCTGCACTGTTTTTCTATTTTTCTAATTCTCTAACATTTGCCCTCTTACCCTATATCATTTCAGTTTCACTATATTTCAAATATTTTCAGAGCAATAGCTACGGCTATTACTGAATACTTGAGCTTCGAGGGAGTTAATGAACAACAGGAAGCAGCCCAGAAGCTTGTTGTAAATTAAATAAACTCCTTATAAATTAAACATGGTAACACACAAACACAAATGTAGGGCATTACAACATGACAGAACTTTAAAAAATGACAATTAAATGTATAGCACTGCTTTTCCTAATGATGTGCTATGCTAATTTAAGGATAAGGTGATGATTCTGTTGATTTAACAGTTTAACATGGAACTCATAAATGAGAATAAAATCTGCAATAAAGAAATCATGGTGACTTTATAACATTCATGAGTATAGAGTTAGGTATATTATTATATGGGAGAAAGATATACATTTCAATTGAATCAATTTTTTTGTATCATAAACTAACCCAAGCCATTTGGGGTGAAGAGTAAGCAGGCTTTTAGGTTCAAAGAAACACATTGCCTTATTAAAAATTCAGATTCTCAAGAAGATACTATTTGGTAGATCTTCTTTTTCCTTTATATTGCCTCTGTTTTGCTTCTCCCACAATTTACTTTTTAAAACTTTTTATGAAGATGTTCTGAAAATAAAAGAGATGTAAGGTACCACTTATAAGACCTTTATAAAACATAAAGCACCATAAACAGAGATATAGAAAATTACTTTACTCTGCTCTAGGAAAAAGAGTCCACATCGATTGGGTTGATTTTTGAAGTCCATGTTAACTGCCTATTTCTTCTTCTTTTCTTTTTTTTAAAAAAAAAGCACCCTTATTCAGGTAAGTAGGTAATCCAGCTCTTCCACCACCATTTTACTATGCTTTTATTATGTGGAATTATTAACAAATTTCCTTTAAATGTCCTTTTTCACTCTAAAGGCCAGAATAGGATCATATATATAGTGTACTTTTTCTGTCTAGGATTACATAAAAATTACCATTAGAGAAAGCCAAGGAAGACAGACATTATAGTCAAAATCCCAGAGTAGGCCACTTTCAGGCTATCCAAATACACAACTAGAATAAGTTCTTGATTGTGTTCGTAGGAATCATGGATATTTTTGCTTCAGTGGCAAGAAATGAAACCTGCTCATGCACGGGGAACAAGCGCAAAGAACGAGGGGAGCGTTGACTTCACTCTTTTTCCCTGCTCTTCCCACATTTAACTACTTGATCTCAAAACATCTAATGCTCTCTCTTCCTTGGGCTTCTATACTTGTGCTGATTAGCTTGCACCTCTTGGCTCTTCTTGCTTGGCAAACCTGACTCATCCTTTAGGATTTAGCTTAGACGACACTTCCATCAGGAAGCCTCCCCCGACAAAGTTAGGCCTCACATCATCTCTTACCTTTAACTTACTACATGGAATCATAGTTGCCTATGTCTTTGCCCGTAAGCTTCTTGAGAATAGAAGACAGTCTGTTCTAAAATGTGATCCCAGTATCTGACACTTACCCAGCCATATAATCAATCAGATGCCACTAAATGTTCATTGAACAAATTAGTAACCTGCTGATAATGATAACAATGCTACTAATGGCTATTTACTGAGTACTGATTATGTGCCAACCATTATCCTAAGTCCTTGTTGGATCTCAGAAAAAAAAATGACACCCCAATTTATGACAGTTTGAAATGCTGAGCATTTTGAATGTAAGGAAATTGGAAGGCCTTACAAGTTGCCTCTGAATTAAGTTCTTTCTAGCCTTCTCTTATCACCCACCCTAGCAGGGAGGGGTTCTCTCTGAAGTTCCCTCACATAACACTGGGATTATCTTAAAAAAAAAAGAGAGATTTTTCTCCCTAGGGATCTCATTACATAACCAGGAAACATTACATACTAGAGAAGAAAATAAATGCTACATGCCCAGACAGGCTTTTCCTTTCAACTTTGGAGGGAAGCTCCAGGAGATTATCTGGAACTTTGCATAGTAAGGCAATCTGCCCTCAAGGCAACTCTGCCTATCACGCTGAGGATGCCTTGCTACCTCCCCCACAGTTGAGAGGAACCTTGTCCCAGGAAACTGTCCTTTGAACTCAATTATTTCTTCCTTAAATCACTTATTATCCCTCTAAAATAGTGTCTAGTTGCACTCTCCATTTCCCTCTACCCCAGGAAGAAGGTATTTATGTTTCAAACCTCTGTCCCTTGAGTTCCCTATTTTGTAGGGCCCCTGAATTTAAGAATATTAATATATTTATTTACCTGCTTTTTCTCCTGTTAGTCTGTCTACTATCAGTCCATTTCAATGAACCTTCAAAGGGCAGAAGCAAATTTTCCTTGCCTTCACACCCTTTACATTTAATCTTCACAACAACACTATAAGATACAGGCCATTCCTATTCCCATTTTATAGATGAAGAAACTGAATTTTTTATAAAGAGCTTCCTGGATCTTTGGGGTTGCTTTGTTTTAGACCAGCTTGTCAATTTAGGTGAATTTAGTCTTTGTGCTAGGAACGAGGGCAGATTTAAGAGTAACTGCTAATTAATAACAGATCATAATAATTATTAGGTTGACTCAAACGAAATTTGACAATCAACTGGTTTTGACTTAAATATATGGCAGTTTCATGAGAGTCAACCTTATATATTGAGTTTAACCATAGTTTAGTCTTCATTCCTGTGCCCTATCTTTATATCACCCACAATTTAAAAAAATAGTGCACTTTTACATATTGCCATGCTACAGAGTGGCAGGTACATGGATAGAGACCTGGGAGGGCATTCAAGCACAAAATTCTTTTTAACTTTGTCAACATTCTTATTTCTATGGCTGCCGGATATCTTTCCTACACATAACTCTTCTCTGAACAATGGTATTGGCTGTAATACATTCTGCTTGTGTAGGACATGTCAAGGTTCTCAGAAGAGAGAAAAATCAGTAATTAAAATGTTTTTCTATAATTTTAGCTCATGTAGGATGACATAAAGCCAAAGGGAAAATAAAATAATTTAGAAAAAAAATGATCTAAATTTGCCAGTTCCCAACACTTCTGGAATATTGCCAGTCTTAATTTGGATTGGGCCTCTCAGAATTTACATTACTCTAACCTGATGCAGCCTAAAAAACAGACTTGATATGAAGACCCAACATAACGGGCAGTCTGTTCTCAAGTTGCCCAGCCCGGAACCAGAATGTTTTGTTTGTTTCACTTTAGAAGAGGGTGATACTGTGTCTCTTAGTGAAAGGTATTTGTGATGAAAATAACATAGGCTAATTCAAAGCTATGTATAGCAAATGCTCACAGAAGGGAACAGAACTTGTTTTTAAGGTGGGAACATTTTTAGAGTTTGCTGGAGATTTTTATTTCAAAATCTCCAAATTCAACAATTCTTCAGCCTCTATAAACTTTCAAATGGAAAGCTCCAATATTTAGAGTAAATAATTTCTAAGCTTCCCCTTCACAGCAAGTTTTCCTTTTCTCCCCTGTCATAAGAGTGTTATATCCTGGCACCTGAAATACAGAACTCCTTTGTAGGAAAGCTATCATACCATACCACTCAGAATGTGTTGCTAATGAGGTTACTGCTTAACAGAACCATAGAAGGATATTGAAAAAAGAAAATACCCTGACAAATGTGTTGACCAAAGGATGCCAACAACTCTCCTAGGGTCCTGTCTGAAATTCAAGGATTTTAGAAAAGTAAAAATGAACTTTAGTGTATGTGAAAAATCATAACATTGAAACATAAGTCCATTTATCTTTTAACTATTTTTCTAGTTCTCTTCCAAAATTTTCCTGGTTATTAAAACACTGCTGTGTAAATAAAAATGTTCTGCTTTATAACTTAACTCCTATTTCTTGTCCTTACAATATAATAATGTCATTGTTTGTTATATCACATTTATTCTTAAAGTAAGAGGGCTTGATTGGAAGGACTTTAAATAGCACATTGAAAAAGGCCTTTTGCAGGAGAATGAGACTGTGGAATGAAAGACTGGGGATTCAGAAAAAGACCAAGAAGGCCATCTATAATTCTGAGAGTCCTAAAAGAGTTTATATACCATGACTTCACTGAAATAAACAGAACTCTTTATATAAAAACACCTCCTATCTGCTAAATGAATTGTCCAAGGCTAAGATGTACATTGATAAAGTCATGAGGAATGTATAATCAGAATTTCAGAGAAGCCATTCAAATTCCCAGAATGGGAAAATAATTACAAACAAATAACACATATCATTAACATATATCCTCTGCCCTGAATAAATGCCCATTCTACATCTCTTTGGAGATATTCAGTTAATTGCTTTGTGCACCCAATTACCCTGAGTCATCTGGACCACCAAAAACGAGAGCTTATAGTAGTCTATAAAATGCCACAACTCTCAGAGATAGCATATGCTATAATTAGAATCACAGACTGTGGGAGCAGGAATGGGCCAAAGAGGTAATTTACTTCAACCTTCTCATTGTACAGTTCAGCTTGAGTGACTTTTCCAAATGTTGTTCAGCTAGTTAATAGCCGAACTGGGAGTGAAATCAGGTCTCTTGACTCTAATTCTACTGCCTTTGCCATTATAACAGGTTTCAGCCATGACATACTATTTAAACAAGGTCAGTGACTCAGGCACTATCAAGCTTAGTGGAAATGGATTCTACTAACAGAAGGTCTACAAGAGGGCTTAACAGAAAACTCCCTGTATTTAATTCTTAAAAAGCTGAGGAATAACTTGGTACACTCTCCACCAGAATGGAAAAGCAAAGGGAGGGCTGGGGTTGTAGCTCAGTGGAAAAGCCTTTGCCTAGCATGTGTGAGGCACTGGGTTCGATTCTCAGCACCACATATAAATAAATAAAATAAAGGTCCATCGACAACTAAAAAATACTGAGGGGGAAAAAAAAAGCAGCTAGGCACCATGGCACACGACTATAATATCAGCGGCTTGGTGGCTGAGGCAGGAGGATTGTGAGTTCAAATCCAGCTTTAGCAAAAGCGAGGTGCTAAGCAACTCAGTGAAACTGTCTCTTAATAAAATACAAAATAGGCCTGGGGATATGACTCAGTGGTCCAGTGCCCCTGACTTTACTCCCTGGTACTCCCCTCCTCCACCAAAAAAAAAGCAAAGGGAACTATATGATAAATTCTAAGAGATTCTAATATGGCTTTTAAAAAATCTTGCAAAATGACTAATAAGTATACATTCAATATAGAAAAGTCACTCAACTTTGATAATTTTTTAATCTCATTTATTGCACCTATAAAATAAGAGTGAGAAGTTGCTTCATAAAATACTATTTTTTTCATCCAATGATAGTACGTTTAAACTAAAAAAAGTGCTAGACTGGAAATCAAGAGACCTGGTTCTATCATGGGCTCTGCCATGAATTCACTAAAAACTCCCTAACTTTCTAAGTCAACTTTCTCTACCCTATAAACTGAAGGGATCATGTTTTAATTGTGTAGAAGGGTCATGTTTTAAGAAAAGTCCCAGAAATTCTCTGAAGGTGTCCTAGGAAATGCCCAAAGGTGACAGAAGAGTGAGGTAGTCAAGCTTAGGAATTCTGAGTTTTCCACCCAAATTCAATGGGTACGTTCTGTTTTGATCTGATTTTCTTATTAAGCTAACATGAATGCTTTTGTTGGAAAAATAAGTTCTGTGGCTGAAGTTTGAAAATCCCTGAATAGCTACAAATTACCATCATATTTCTTTTTACTCTGATGTTCACTTCTAAGTGTAAAACCCTGCAAGGACACCCACCAGGTATCCTTAAGCTCAAGTTCCTAAATAGAGCTTTTTCCATCCTCAGCTTCCACCTCTCCTTTTCTTCCCATCTCCAGCAACTCCTTACACCATGCACTTCATGCTTTAATAATTTCAAAATGTTGGTTAATTTCCTGACTGTGTGGTACTGTTCACACCTCCTTGGAACTCTGCAAGGCTCATGTTGCCTCTTGCATCACCTCCCTCTGCTTGGCTAAACTCTTCGTATCCTTTAAAATTCAGCCAAGTCAATCCTTCTCCAAAGCCTTCTTTAATTTGGGTACTGCTTCTTTTTCTTTGTCACATCTGTTACATCCTTTTAATAAGAGTGAGAAATTTCTGTATGAAATAGTAAGCCTTTTCTTCAGGAATTGTACCCTCTATTGCTCCCATTTACACCTATGAAGGAATATCACAGTAACTACAACTTACAAAGAAATATAATTCTATACTGTCTCTTCTGAAACTATCTTTTATATTTGTTAAAATATTAGTGCTTGAAAGTTCAATAAATGGAAGCTAGAGAGGAAAAAGGAAAAGAAAGGTGTGTGCATTTGTGTGTGTGTGTGAGGGTCTCATGAAGATCAAAGAGAGATCAATAGAGAAAAGGGATCAAAGGATGGAGGCAGGGAAGTGCTAGGGAGTAATATTGGCCAAACTGTAGAGTATTACTCTGTGCATGTGTGAATATGTAACAACAAACCCTATCATTATGTAAAACTACAATGCACTAACAAAAAATGTGGAAGGAAAAACAAAGGAAAAAAGTTCAGTAAAGACTTATTGAAGGACTTAAAAAAATTATCCTGAACTTAATCAAAGCCTTTAATTTTAAAAATTTTGAAAAAGGCTTCTCCTCTTTTGTGAACATCATAATTTCAAGATAAATTAGGAGCTGAGTCTCAACAAGGCTTGAATGTGTGGTATACTATCTGTTTCTTATGAAGCAATAGGTTGTAGCCAAGAGAACAAAACTCTATTAAAAAGCTGTTATAAAAACTCGAAAGAAGGGCTGGAGTGTGCATGTGTGAATATGTAACAACAAACCCAGTGGTAGAGTGATTGCCTAGCACACGTGAGACCCTAGGTTGGATCTTCAGCACCATATAAAAATAAATAAATAAAATAAAGGTAGTGTGTCCAACTATAACTAAAAAATAAATATCAAAAAAACCCTCCAAAGAAGAAACTGAAAAATTATTAATTAAAAACAAAACAACAAAGTTAGATAAAGGTTCACTCCATACTTGTAGAATATTTATGTGTATCTGTATTCTCTTTCTTCCATCATTCACTGATTATTTACCAGTCACTCTTCTAGGTGCTAGGAATAGACCTATGAGCAAAACAGGCAAAGTCTATGGCCTCATACAACACGTACAGGAGACAACTGCACAGTGTGGTCAGGGGATGAGGACTGCTGGGGGAAATGCAATGGGGGAGTCTACAGAGGCGATGGAGTTACTATTTCATAAATGGGGTCGAAGGCCTGCCTGGGAAGGTGACATCTGAGCAGAGAGACCTACAGTAAACAAGGGAGTAAGCCACACAGATATATGACAAGGAGCAATCTAGACAGAACTACAAGTGGGAAGACCCTGAGGAAGGAGTACAAGTGGGGTATATGAGGCACAGGATGGAAGCCAGTATGGTTGCAGCAGAATGAAAAAGAGGATAGGTAGTGGAAGATGAGTTAAGAGAGACATCCATGGGTGAGATCATGGAGGGGCATAGAGATGTCGACCTAGGGCATATCATATATAACCTTCTAGGAGGTTCCACTATAAAGGGCAGCAATAGTAACAGTCATCTGAACTTTCAAGGCCAGGACTTAAGATGGGAAAGAGCTCAGTCTGTTCACATGCAGAGGGAGGAGAGCAGAGTGAGAGAGCCTGCAGTGAGGGAAGGTAGCCTAGGAGCCCTGCTCGACCAAGTAATGAGTACTTCTTCAGAAAGGTCTAAGACAGAAAAAGGAGTTAAACTACAGAGATTTTTTTAGGTGAAAAAGAAAACAATTGGTCTTGGAATCCTCCCCTCCTTCTTTCTTCCCTTCCTTCTTTCTGGCCAGCAAAGCAGACTGTTTGTGTGAGTCACAGAGCAAAACTAGGGACTTGAGGAGAGTGAACAACTTCTGTATGGCTACACAATGAGTCTCTCAAATGTCCTTCCAGCTTCAACCTCCAGAGCCACTGGGATTACAGGCATGCACCACCATGCCCAGCCATAATGGTAGTTTTTCATCAACTTCACTTAAGCCATAGAATACTGTTTCAAGACATGCTACTAAAAGGACAGAACTTGAGGAGGAAGCAATGGCACAAAAGGTCTGAGTGAATTATATTTTAGTGTTAAATTGGGGAAAGGGAACATTAAACATGATGAAAGCTGAAGGCTCTATTATCCGTCAAATAAGATTTGATCTTTTCTGCACCAGCTGGTGTGACAACTCCTTTTCTGGTCCAGTGGCAGCACCATAAGACCTAAAGTCATTTGTATCAACTTGAGTCCTAGAGAAAGCCATGGCCATACATATTTATTATTTCCCACAGCCTCCAATGGCTGCTTGAGTGGAAGTCCTAAAGGATTCTTCAGTTGGTGAAATGACAGACTGAAGGAAGGCAAGTCTGAAGGAGCCATCAACACCTGCATAAACACAAATCATTACCTAGGGCTGCTCCTCAGCGTAGGAACAGCATGTTTTGTTAAGATATATTCCACAGTTACAAAGCATGCCCAACCCTAGATATGCTCAGATACGAGGGAAGGGAGGGAAACACCACTGTCCTGTTAATAGCATGTCTTGAAACAGTATTCTATGGCTTAAGTGAAGTTAATGAAAAACTACCATTATGGCTGGGCATGGTGGTGCATGCCTGTAATCCCAGTGGCTCCGGAGGTTGATGCAGGAGGATCATGAGTTCAAAGCCAGCCTCAGCAATGGGGAGGCACTAAGCAACTCAGTGAGATTGCATTTCTAAATAAAATACAAAAAACAGGGCTGGGGATGTGGCTCAGTGACTGAGTGCCCCTAAGTTCAATCTCTGTTACCCCCCACCCCCCTAAAAAACATTATGATTACGGAAATTTGAACTGTGAATAATTAAATATTCAAAGAACTTTTTAAGACAGTTGCTTATAAAGGAAGATACTTTTATTTTTATTTTTAATAAAATTCAGGTCAAACTAGTTGGCTATAAAATATTTAATCTTTGACTTAGGAGTCTTCAAATTACCTGTCTTCTATAATATGTATAATTCATTTCATCTAAGGAAGACAGAGTTACAAACTCCTTTGCTATCTCCTTCTAGCATATTTTCCTTTTTAAGCAGTAATGAGCAATCTCACCTCCGATTCTGATCTATAATCATAGCATGCATGTGCAAATCCGTAACAAATGTGCATGCCACATAGTAGAACCTCATAGGTTAACACCCCTGCAAAAACCACAACCCCCCGACTTTCAATAAAGCAGAGGCCTCTTTGCCTAAGTGCACATTAGCTGCTGGCTTAGGCAGGCCATATGACATGGCCACCTCCCCAGTGGGCAGGCGTACCGCAGTAAGGCACTCATTAAGCTATTGAGTTTCATTCCAGTAACTGTTCAAATACATTCTTCATTGTACCATAAAGTATGTTTGTTTGATGCTGGAACTTTGATTTCCCTCCTCCCCTCTCTCTGCATCCCACCTTATCCCCAACTCCCCTCCCTGTTTTGGTATTTTTTCACCTTGCTAACACACTCACAAAAATTCAGCTAATTCTCAATGGGTCTCTTGATCATTAGTGCAAATTAGTGAGGTTTTACTGAATATGGTCAGATTTGATTTGCCAAGTTCTTTTCCCGTTAAGGTTTTAAGCCCATGTGTATTTCAAGGGAAATCTAATTTGTAGGTTTCGGATTCATTTACACTCAACTCACAAACGTGGTTCTGTGAGTTCCTCCATAGCTGGTGCACATGAAGCCACAGGAGCTGGTTTCCCTTCCTTTTAACAAGTTCTTGTTAGAATGTTTGCTTTGAAGTAGGTATTTGGACCATGCTGGAAGCAAACAGAACTAAACCCCAGGAAAATGTAAAGTAAGATTAAAAAACCAAGTTCAAAACAGTTTTTCTTGCTTCAATAATTATACCTTTTAAAGAAAAATCTCTAAGGATGGAACCATCCATTTAGCCTGTAAGGATGATGTCACCACCGCCTACTTAGATGAGACTGCATCTCACAATATTTATCTAGAAGGGTGACAAGGTAAGTAGATGGCTTTCTCTGCTTGGAACCTAGCCTGTCCATTTGTCATGCCCTTGACTGTTTAGCTACTGGTCCATCAACACCACTCTACCTCTCCTTTAAGTATACTGCTACTGGGATTCTTGATGGTATCATTTCTGCTTGTGGGTGCTTCCATATATACTGACTCCTGCTTTTCTCCCCACTCTTTGAAGCAACTTAGCTGTACCTAGGTTCTTGGACTTCCTGTTTGGCCTAAGGTTTGTCCCAAATTCCAGATGATATAGATTCCTTGTTGCCTCATTTGGACTCCCAATGCTGGTTCTTGGCTACATCATAATTGAAACCCCCTGCTGCAATCCTAGAATGCTATGCTTTGGCCTTGAGGCCAGGCTTCTATGCTGACCATTCCCTTAGTATCTATACTGCCCCAGGGAGTGGCTGTACTGTTGATCCAGGCTCCTCTTTGTAAAGGGGATTGCTCTAAATAAAAAGGGCCAAATATCACTGATATTTGTATTGTTCACTTTTCCACAGTTAAACTAGAAAGGAGAGCTGACAAGGTTTGTGCTCACGTGGATAGCATGAGCTTTGCTTCAAAGGGAGAACATCTCCAGCAGTGCCAGTTTCTGTCCAAACATCAAAAGTAAGCAATTCTCAATACTGAAAACAGGTCAGCTTGTTTCTGTTTTTCATCTTCAAGAGTGTTTCTTTGGAAAGATAAATAGTTTATCACACCACATGGGCTGTGTCAATCCCAAAACCCATCTTCACCAATTGTCTTCTGTACAAATAACTATTTTCAGTGTCTGGGAGAAAAATATTCATGGATACTGCTAAACACTGGATGCTGGATGACTCATTTCGATACTGGTGAACAAAAAGCTAAGATATAAACCACTAAGAGCAACTATAAACCCAGTAGAATCAGACAGACTTTATATTCCAACTGTTCTGAAAATCTGCAACTAATTTAGGTACTAGCAGAAGTAGTACCCTAGCAAATATTACTAATATTCTCAGAAAGAGAGAGAGAGAGAGAGAGAGAGAGAGAGAGAGAGAGTCAGTCTAATTAAATGCAAAGAAATATAAACAAATTATGCATAACCATGAATGAAAAAGCCCCCTTTTACTCTGTTCTGAAACTAAGACTTGATTTAATAGTTTTGGAGAAAATAATGCAACATTCCATTGGAGGGTATGTCATAATTATCTCATAGCCATTGGTTAGAAAATACCTAGAAAGTACTTTCAGATTGCTAAGGACAGTCTGTTCGCTCATCCACTCGCCCATCAATCTTTAACAAGGTATCAACCGTATGCCAGGACAACAGGAAGTTCTCTTCATTAGATGAGGATTTCTAAAGAAGACAGTGGAGATGAGGAAGAACATCTCCATTTCCTTGCCCCCACATGTACACAGCAAAGTATACAAGCAATTATGTATAAGTACCCAAACACCTGTAACCATTTTTTCCCCAATTATTTGCCCATTAAAACAAACAAACAAACAATTTCGCCGTTTCTCTTAATTTCTGCATTTTCTAACACCATCTTTTTGATGATTCAATTTCAATCTGGCAAATAATGGTGCTTTCAACAACTAGCCTAAGTTCAAACAGCTTCTACTGACAGGATAATGTCCCTTTACAACAACATAGTTCTTCAATTAATATGGATACAGAACAAAACCAGACTTTAAATGGTCAGAAAATTTCATCAGAATAGAATACTCAAGGTTTGTGCATTTCAGTGTACGATAATTTATCTGGAAAGAAAAAAAGGATATTAAACTTTAGTTAATAACATGCATGCTTAAATACTGATTTCTGCAACTAAGTTTGAAATGCATAAAAAGATGGAGCATTTATAACTCAATAAAACTAGAAATTGTTTTTTAATTTAATAGTTCTTCTTAATTTATTCCTATAGATTGGTTCTATATAAAGTAACTGAGTCTTCTTTATTTATTATAATATGCTGAAAGTTTCTCCAAGTCTTAATGTTTTTTAAAACATTATTTTAACAACTATATAATATTTCAGTGCACTGATATGTTATGCTGCCTCTTTAATGGTAAGTACACTGTTTCCAAATTTTCATTAACGCAAGTATACTGCAGTAATTACCCTTAAATGAAAATTGTTCATTCTCATTTGCTTCTGCAGGATGGGTATAGGGCAGAGACAGTGACATAAGTGGTATCCATGTGTTTTCTCTAATCGTCCTTGAGACTATACTTCTCATGTAAACTTCTGCAGTATCAAGCATTATGTTGAAATCTGTCAGTTTAATGTAGGCATTTGATTTATCACTGTCTCTATAGAATTCTATTATCCCTGAAGTCTGATATTTGTAATCACACTTGAATTGTCTGTTTTCATCTTGATTAGTTTTGTACTGGGCTACTGGTGTTTTCTTTTTCCTTACTGATTTCCAAAGGTTCTTCAGCTTGATGTAATTTGCAGCTTAGAATTTTTGTTTTTTTGTAAATTCCTGTAGCATGTCTAAAAGCAATTAAATATAAAATTTATGATAATAATATGCTGTCTCTTCATTTGTTCAGACATTAATGCAAGTAAGACCCTTAAGTAAACAAGTCCTTTCAGCACTACATGCAAACTACTATGAGCAGAATACAATCATAGCAACTCTTATCTAGGTATTCTGATTTTAGATCTACCTATAGTCTTGACATATTCTAATTTATTCATGAGCTACTATAAACACTTAGGTGTGTTTCTTAGTAGTGATAAAGGCTTTAGCAACATTCCAAAATTTAATTTGAACTTATTTTATAGAATGTGGTGCACCATCAATTCTGACATTGTTTTTTAAACAAAGTTGATTTAAAAGCATTTGTAGCCAGATTAAATTATATTCAAAGGTGATACTCATCAAAGGAAGATGTATTTTTAACTTTAAATGGAATCTGAACTCCAAAAGAAGGTGACATCTCCTATCATGAATCCTAAGAGCGGTTTTCTTTTTTCTTTTTTGGACACATTTTATTTGGGCTTGTTCTGAAGATGAGGACTCTATATGATAAACAGAGTATCATGTTAAGGACACTGTATATTACATTAATTCCTTGTTTAAAATTATTTGTCATTTGGTGAAGATATGGAGAAAGTGGAGCTTTGTACATTGCTGTTGTGAATGTAAAATGGTGTAGCTACTACTCAAAATATTTTGGTGGCTCCTCAAAAAGCTAAACATAGAATAACCATATGATCCTACAATTCTACTCCTAGGTATACACTAGGTATACATTCAAAAAAACTGAAAGCAGAAACTCAAATAGATATTTAAACATTAAGTTCATAGTATTTTCCTCAATAGCTAAAAGATGGAAACAACCCAAGTGTCAGTAAGTAGACAAATGAATAAACATAATGAGGTATAAATGCAATAGAATATTATTCAAACTTAAAAAATATTCTGACATATTACAGAATGGATGAACTTGAAAATATTATGCTAAGTGAAGTGAACCAGACACAAAATATAATTCATTTATAGGAGTACCTAAAATAGGCAAATTCTTAGAGACCCAAAGTAGAACAGTTACCAGGACCATGGGGTTCTGGGAAAGAATTATCATTTAATGGGTACAGAGTTTCTGTTAGGAATAAGAAGTTCTGGCAGTGGATAGTTGTGATGGATGCACAATGTTATGAACCCACTTAATGCCATTGAACTGTTCATTTAAAAGTGGTTTCACTGGTAAACCTTATGTGCATTTTAACACAGAAAAGAAAAAGATTAAGTCTAGGGAGATAAAAGATTGCTGATGAAGAATGGATAGATCCTTGACAAAACGAGAAGTATTAACTGTGGATACAAGGTAGTTTGTGTTCACGATGAACTTATCAACTTTTATGTATGTTACAAAACTTTCATAATGAAATGTTAGGAAAAATTTTGTTAAAAATTTCTATTTGCTATTTCTTTTTTTAAATTGTTGATGTTATATTTATTATTTCTAAATTTATTTTGGAAGCTCGTGAAATTTTGGTTCTTTTTCTCTTTTAAAAGGGAGGATAATGAATAGCAAAGAACCTGGAATGAAGAGAGGGTCTAAAATAAAAATGTCTAATGAAACTGCAATTCACTAAATCATATCCCCACCCGTCCAGAAATTTATATGTTGAAGCCCCAACCATCAATGTGACTATATTTGGAGACTTGAGTTTTAAGGATTTAAAGGTAAGTGAATTCATAAAGGTGGGGTCCTAATTCTATAGCACTGATGGCCTCCTATAAAAGGAAGCTCTCATGGCTGTAATACAGCTCAGTGGTAGAGCACTTGCCTAGCATGTGCAAGGCCCTGGGTTTGATCCCTAGCCTTGCTAACAGAATAGAATAGAACTAAAATAAAATACAATAAAATGTCCTTTATGTGCATATTCAAAGGAAAAGCCACGTGGACTCAGTGAAGATGTAGCCATTTACAAGCCAGGCTGGTTAACTGCAGTGTCTCAGGAACTGATTTTGTACTTTCAAAAATCACTTCTCAGTTTCCAGAACTATGAGAAAATAAATTTCCAACGTTTAAGCCACCAGTCTATATTTATGGTATTTTGTTATGGCAGGCTGAGTTGACTAATACAAAGTTTGGAGTGTAGACATCTATGGATATTTAGATACATTGCATGCAAATAATACAGAGGAAAAACAAGATTTGAATCAGTACATGCAGAATTTGAATGGCAGAATGTCACAGCTGAAGGGGTTTGAGCAATAAGCTGTTAAACCTCTAATTTTACAGATGACAAAACAGAAGCCCACAGAGGTCAAGTGACTGGTCTGAGGTCCTTCAGAAAGACTTGTGGTAGAAACAAGGACATAAGTCCAGGGCTCTTTTTTTATTATTTCAAAATTTTTTTTCACTTAGTTATTTATTCTAATTAGATCTATATGAGAGCAGAATGCAGCCCAGCTTTTCATTTCTCTGGTTGTACACCATGTAGCATCACACCATATATGTACTCATACATGTACCTAGGGTAATGATGTCCATCTCATTCCACCATCTTTCCTGCCCTCATGCCCCCTACCCTCCACTCCCTCCCCTTTGCCCAAACATAATTCCTCCATTTATCCCATTATATCCTCCCCCATTTTGGATCAGCATTCATTTATCAGAGAGAATATTTGGCCTTTGATTTTTTGGGATTGGCTTACTTCACTTAGCATGATATTCTCCAACTCCATCTATTACCAGCAAATGCCATGATTTTATTCTCTTTTAATGCTGAGTAAAACCACATATATCTCACAGTTTCTTCATCCATTCATCTATTGAAAGGCATCTAGGTTGGTTTTACAGTTTAGCTATTATGAATTGAGCTGCTACGAACATTGATGTTGCTGTGTTACTATATAGTATGCTGATTTTAAATCCTTTGTGTATAGACCCAGGATTGGGACAGCTGGGTCATATGATGGTCCAATTATAGGTTTTCTTGACTTCTCTCTGCATCATGCCCACAGCTTCAGAAAATCAAATCTTTGAGCTAAGCGTTAGCAGCCAAAATAATTTCCTTCCACTAGTATCTCTTTCAGAAATTCAGTTTCATTTTTCTGAGGCTGTACTTTTCCCTCTACTCTTACACTGTTTTAACCACACATCAATTTATCCACATAGGATATAAACTAACGTGAAGTCTTCTGAACAAATACAAAATATGTGTGAATATTCAAAAGGAGAAGTAACAACCACCCCCAAATCAAACAAATTGGACAAATGTTGACTCAATAATTAATTTGCTGCAGAGGCCCATGTGCCCAAAGAGCATATTTGCACTTAGAAGGTATCTTATTCTCTAATAAATTGACTATTTACAATATACAAAGGCATTCAAGACAAATAATAAAAATGAATTTGCTTTCCAAATTAATCATTTATAGTCTAATTTAGCAAAGTATTACATCGTTATAACATTTAAAATATCCATTTTGATACAACATTCATATAAGTAGACCAAGAAAACCAAGTTAATAAGCATGTGTGTTTTATGGGGCATTAAAATAACACATTTATGACATTTAAAATAAAAAACACAAAAATTGAACAATATAATAATTGAACATTATTTTGTTTAAAAAGTTCTTATAGAACTTTTTATTTCACTTTTCCACTAGGTAAATTTTGAGTGCATGAAGATAAACACTCTTAATGATGTTGATACAATGAAAAGGTGCCAATAATATCTAGAAATTAACATTCAAACAGTTTTCTTTAACATTTCTTTAATTTTTTTCCTCAATTTGGATTCACTCTACATGGTCACTGAATTGAGCCACAATAAAGTGCATGCCACATTTTTTCTTTTTCCATTTTTATGTAAGTAGCAGCTTGAATCTGTAACTATATGGTGTGAGAATAAAGTAATGTGACTAATTTGTCACCACTCTGTCCTTTAAAAAAAATGTGCTGTTAGCTTTGAAGACAACTGTAAGACTGATTTCAAAAATATTTTGAGCAAAGGCAGCACTGTTTAGAATAGTAGAGATATTCAAGGACATACTGTTTTGAGAAAGAGTGAGTCTCTGTGAAATAATATTCTGGTTATATCTGAAAACAAGAACCACCAAACTAACCAATTACTTTCTAGTTTCACGTATCTTTTTAGCAAAACAATATTTGTGTTGTAAGGGGTTGGGGTGCAGTAGAGGGAATGTGATTTTACTTTTTATGCATTCACCCAAGGCAGAACCATAATTAGGGAAAAGACTGGGGAATTGAAGAACAAAGAAACTTTTTCAAAACTAAACCATTATTTTACTGTTTTAATAGGTTGCATAATATAAAATGAAATTTATACTCTTCACCCAAGTAAGTGAAAAACATGTGGAAACATTATTAAGGTAGAAGTAATAAGTGAGATGAAAACAAATAGCCTTTGGTAATAAAGCAGGAATATTTTCCCTCTGCTTTCCTAGGCAGTGATGCCCTACTAAGTGTGGCTTCTTATTTTTGAAGGAGGCACTGCCATAGTCCCATGGACATTCAGAGGACTGGGAATGAACAATATCCCAACTGCTTATTCCTTACTGTTTTTCTGTAATATAACCTATAAAAAAGCTAGCAGAATATGATTGAGGGTGAAGCTGTTTAGATGCTGTGATGGTTATTATTTAAAAAATAGATAAGAAGGTCTGAAAAGATACATATGCAAATAATATGGTTTAGAAGAATTCATAAGACTTGAATTCAAGTTACAGCTCTACCACTGTAGACCTGAGAAAAATTAAGTAACTTTTGCAAAGCTTAGTTTTCTCTTCTTCAAAATCATCACCATCACCAGTTAGGGTGCTTACCATATCCCAAAGTCTTTACATGTTTTAACTCATTTAATCCTTAACAACTCCATAAAAGGCATTGTTATTAGTCACACTTTCTGTTTGAGGAAAATGAGGCTTAGAGAGGTTAAGTAACTTACCCAAAGATAATTACACTTTACAGGGTTGTTGTGAGATCAAACAGAAAATCAGTAAGGTGATCAGTAATGGAAGGTGTGTTCATCAGCTTTCCACTACTATAAAGGAATACTTTGAGACCCTCAGCTTAAAAAGAAAAAATGTTTATTTTGGCTAACAGTTTTGAACATTTTAGTCCATGGTTGATTGACTCTGTTGCTTTTGGGCCTGTGGCAAAGCAGCACATCAGAGCAGGGAGCATGATCTAGGGCAAAGCCTACTGACCTCATGGTAGCCAAGAAGCAAAAACAAAGGAAGAAACTGTTGTCCCACAATCTGCTCCAAGGGTATACCCCCAATAACCTAAAACTTCTCACTTTGCCTCCACCTCTTAAAGGTTTCTACCACCTTTCAACAGGCCCAAGTGAAAACCAAACCTTCAACCCCAAGTCATTTGGGGGACATTCTAGATCTAAATTATAGCAAGAAGTGATCTTTCAGATTACCTAATATAAGCTCTAACTATAAATATGAGGTACCTAAGGTGCATAAAAGAATAACTGTGGACTTCTAACCAGATCTTCTTGTTCTTATTCTCATGGCTTTTTTTTTGGTGGTGTTGAGGATTGAGCCCAGGGCCTTGCACATGCTACGCAACTATTCTATCACTGAAATAAAGCCCAGTCTTCCCATGGCCTTTAAAAAGTACCTATTTCCTTTTTACTTTTCACTAAGCAATTTTCATATATTATTTTCACACACACACACACACACACACACACAATTTCCTTTAGGGCAGAAAAGTGGGAAAGAAATGCAATTTCTACTTTTTAAAATAACAGATTAGAAAACTCATATAAAACTTTGAAGTCAGCATGTAGTACAGCTGGACATCGGGTCAAGGTCATCCGTATGAAATAAAAATAATGACACAGTGAGGATGGCCACATCTTATTTTATTGCATCCAAATTTTGCTCAGGGTTTCATGACAAAGCATCTTACATCATCTCATTTAATACTAGATCTACCTTTGAGTATGATTTTAAATGTTATCAGTTTTAAAACTAGAGAATGGTTAAGCCTGAGGTTTAACCAAAATGCAGATTTTCTGGAGTTAAGAATGCAAATCCTAGTTGTGTTAACTCAGCTCAAGGTCCTACTGGAGAATAAACTGAAGGCCAAGCACATTAGTTAGCATGGGCTTTGGCCTAGAAATAGAGAATGAAATGATGGCCTTCTCTCTATGATGAGCACATAGACTTGTATATTTTGAAAGAATTGGGTTTAATCTCAACTCTTTCAGCAGAATCTCAGGTTTACAAAATGAGTTTAAACAATGTCTGAATTCCCTTACAGCCCATAAGTATTCCTATAGAAATCCACTATTAGAAAAATGTTCATTTAAGATTTAGTGGGGCTGAGCAAAGAGGCACATGTCTATAATTCCAGCAGCTCAGGAGGCTGAGGCAGGAGGATAATGAGTTCAAAGCCAGCACTAGCAAAAGCAAAGCACTAAGCAACTCAGTGAAACCCTGTCTCTAAATAAAATACAAAATAGGGCTGAGGATGTGGCTCAGTGGCCAAGTACCACTGATTTTAATTCCTGGTACCCCCTTGCCCCTCCAAAAAATTTAGTGGGAACAGAAATTGAATGATGTTCAGCATTCTTTGGCTGTGGTTCCTTATTCAACAGAAATTTCTTCTTTTAAAATCACCAATTACTATAGTAATATAGCATAATCTTCAACAGTGTACTTATGGAGGAAGGATGAAGCACCAGACTTTGCATTGTGTTTTTTTACTGATAATGTAATGTACACAAATCACAAAACCTAATTGCAAGGGCCCAGTCCCCAATGTTCAAATCCCTGTATACATTCTCCATGTCCCAGGAACCCTAGTTTCTAATCTCACAAGTCAGTAAAAAAAACAAAACAATCACTGGGCAACTACTTGTGTTGCTGGTTCTTGTGGTTCTTGGGACACATGGTGAACAAAGGTGATCCAGGCTCTACCTTCATGCAGCTCAGATGCAGCTTATTTCCCCTCCTTAAGGTCATCTTTGCTATGCTTTTTCTTTCGATTTCATTGGTTTCCCAACCAGATAATTTAAAAATTTGTTACCCAATCAAATTACATTTGGCTTATTGTACATTAATACAAGTTTACCCCAAAAAGCTTGAGTTTCCCAATGGTCTCATGTGTGAATTCTAATTCCAGAACATATGTGCTCATTCAATTATGGAAAATAAGTGACTAAAAACTTGCATCTTATGATTCCTTGAGTTCTCTGCTAGCTCAAAGCCAAAATGCTCTGATACGAACTACTGTGGTAGCCAGCTTCCAAGAAGACCCCAGACAATTCTGCCTCCTGGTATTTGTGCCTTCCCAACCTAAATGTAATGGTGTATGACCTTTGAGGCTAGGTCATAGAAGGCACCATGGTTCCTACTTTGCTCTCTTGAATTGTTTCCTCTGGGGTAATCCAGGTGCCATCTAGTAAGAACACTTGAGCACTCCTGAGAAGAAGTGAGGCCTACAGATAACGGACAGTACTGATCTGTCAGCTATGTTCAGTGAGCCACCTTAAAGCAGTGAGCATCTACCCAACTTCTGACTACAATCTCATGGGAAAACATGCCAGAGCTGCCAAGCTAAACTGCTCCCAAATTCTTAATTCGCAGAAATAATGCAATAATAACATCAGTTTTTACAGAATATACCATTTCTAATGATCACTGGGGGACAAATGTTATTTTGGGAGATGATATTTTTTAAGATAATCATATATGTACAACATGGCTGTTGTCATTTTTGAGATATTGACTTCACAGCCTAAAAAATTCATGATTTCCTAATTTATCTGTAATGTTTATACTTCTCCAATATGAAGTTAGAAAAAGAAAAAGGAAACTTGCCTACTTTTTGAAGATAAATTTGATGTTGTGGCTCTGAGTATGATGAAGTAAGTAAGGGCCAAAACAAGGGGAATTTGAAAGTGCAGTAAGAAACAAATCTGCTGAAATTCATTCAGTGACTTCCTACAGGAGGAAAATCTTAGCAATTCCTGACGTGTCCAAAGTGCTTAATTTCAATCAGTACAGAAATCGAGCAAGATTTTTAGAAAGATCGATTTTGAAAGCTAGGCACTGGATCTCAATTCCAAACAGAAAAGAAATAATACACATGAATTCATGGAACCTGTCTGGTTGCCAAAAGGTTGCTATTTAACACTAGTACTATGGGGAAACTATTTAAGAGGACTGCCAACTATGCAATCCTGCTTCCTAAATTAGACCCATTCGGTGGAAAAGGAAAGATACCTTCACACCTTCAGCTTCCAATGCAAACCAACTCTGTGCCCAGGACTAATGCAAAGAAACTACGGAAAGGTAGTTTCTTGATACTAGACATCTGGCAGTTTCTTGTTCAGACATCTAGAACACTAAAATAGTAAGTGAAAAGTTAAAAAAAATTTGAGATATTTGATTTGTAGCACTACCCATTCGCTCAGCCTTATTCTGAGTTAATATTTTCTTTAAAATTTTTAAAACTGGATAATGCTTGAAATTGGTTTAAAAACTTCAATCTGTAGTAAAAGGTAATATGAAATTATAAGCCTCCCTCTCATCTTTGAATTCATTCATATCCTCAACAACACCTTTTATCAGTTTCTTGTGTCCTTGAAGAGAATTCAATGTAAATATTAGTACATACATTTATGTGTATACATATAGATGTAGACATACAGAGGGTTCCTGACTTACAATGGTTTGACTCATGATTTTTAAGATGACGTGAAAGCAATATGCATTCAAGAAAAATATAAGAATTCTAAGTTTTTTGTTTGGTTTGATTAGCAACAAATATTGGAGATTTTTTTTGATCCATATCATATGCTTAAATTAATCACCCATATTGGTCGTACTTCTGGTCTTTCGAGGCTGCTCAATTAATCCATGTGCCAATACTGAACTTTTACATTTCTATAGCTTTATGTTTTAATATCCACCTGGCTAATTAAAACCCTTGAACTTATGCTTTCTGGGAAATTTACTGGCTATTTCTGTATTTTTAATCTTTTAATGAACTTCTGAATCACCTATTTAGACCCTTCCCCCACTACTGATTTTGACTTTTAAATATTGGGATCAGAAGTGATACAACAGCTCATACAATTGTATGAACCAGGTACTCAGATTAAGTCAAACATAAGCTATACTAATGTAACATAAAAAAATTATCTGAAATTATACATTCACTTAGAATTTAATTATTTATGAAGACTGTTCACTTTTATTCTCTTACCTTTATCTTTAACCATGTTTGGAAGCAGGGCATATATTATGACTTTCACATTATAGATGGAGAAAGGATCACAGATTTGGCCTCAAAGCCCAGAGGCAGGGGCTCTGACACTTGCCCTAGGCATAGGGCTCTTGAGTCTTCAGGGTACATTTATATTTTATTTTTTTTCCCCAAATTTTCCGGACACATATGAAAAATGGGTATGGTTTTAGTTTTATTGCAGTGCTACTATTTTAGAAATTTGGCAGGTTAACAAATTGTGAAACTTTTAATGAAGTTTAAAATGTAAGAACAACTGGCGTGAATGCAGTGAAATCGGAACTTACATGAGTTGCTGCTGGGAGAGTAAAATGGCATGGCCAAAGGGAGAAAGCATTTGGGTAACATATACCAATGGTACTCAAGCATTTCAGGGAAAGAAGAGAACTATGCTACTGAAGTCCATGCTCCTCTCTACTCATGAACTCCTACCTTCTGCTCCAGGGGGGTCTGTTTCCTTACAGCATTAGGAGCCATCATGTCCATCTCTGTCTATCTGCAAAACCTGCCTCCTCCATACCCCCTCCACCTTCTCCCCTAAATCCTGAACCTTAGGGCTGGAAAGGCCTCACTGAAAGGCCCCTCACCTCCTCCATTGGCCATTCTTTAACATCAGCTTCTGATTCTTCCTAGTCAGCTTAACTTCTAGTCCCTATCTTCATCCAAGGTTTCTCTACTGCTAATCTCACTAGTAGAGACAACTCTTTATATCTCATAGTTTACATTTTCAAACTTAGTAAGCATTTTCTCATTTTCCAATTAAACTTAAATGGTACCTTTGAAACTTTCAGACAATGTACATCCCCTCACTCCATAGGACTTAAGCCACAGAAATAACAGCAACAATAAAACAACAGTAAACTTTAAAAACCAGGAAATAAGAGATTCACAGAAATGGTTTTCTCTAAAGAATGTACTTTGATTTATAAAAAACCAGAAAACATTCTCTACCGAAATTAGTTTTAAGATTATTTATGAATCTTCTCCATGATAGGCAAATATTTTCATCTTCTTGTTCAAATTTTTCTTTCAAGTAAAAAAAACCAATTTCTCTTAAACTTAAAAAAAGTCAATGCCTTTTATAAATAAAGTAACCGACTGTGAAAAATTTTTGTTTTACAAGCTATTGCTCACATTATTGGTAAGCTTTTGTTAGTGTTATTATTTGTAGGAAGTAACTGCTGGTAACACAATTAAAAACTGGTTTCATTTTCCTCCAAAGACCTTGATTCACCCTTTATCTGAGAATATTCTGTTATTTAATGCATCTTTTCATTCTCCCAAAATTAATCTAATCATTTTAACTGTTGAGTCAGCATCTGTTATAGGTTTGACAAGGGTTGCAAGGTCAAACTTCTGATCTACTTTATTAAGATGTTCTTTCTTTGGGCAGATACAGAAAAAGGCATAAATAATATTCAGATTATTTCAAAAAATGTCATCATTATTGGCAAAGTTGTGACCACAATTCCTAGTAACAAATTCAAAACTAAGCATTGCTTAAGGCATAAATCATACTTCTGGAATTTATGCCAAAATTTGGCACATATACTTTTACTTTTGTCAGATATATTAATACCTTTAGGATCCTTTTGCCCTTGAGATGCTTTTAAATTATTTAAATAAAGCTTACGTTTTTATTTTATTTTTTAAAAGTTCAATATAATTTTATTAATATTTTATTAAACAATAATGGTATTTGCAATTCTAAATTCAATGCCACTCTAGTTGCCAATATAAAGAATGACTATACACATCATACACCACATCTACAGCCACTATACGCACACTTAATATGGTATACACATGTATACACACAGTAATTGTTACTGCTTTTCAGACACTATATGCAACTGTTGTGGACACTGTGTTAACCTGTGAGCTATTTGGAGCCTTGAATTAGAACATGGAAAAGCAAAAATCTGCCTGGCATCACTGGAAACAATCCTTTCTAAGGCCTGAATGTACTGCATTCACGCGGAAAGGGAAGCTCAATTAGCTAATTTGCCTTTTTTTCTTATTTAAAAGCTTCTGCAGCTCAAATCCATCCTTCACTCTTACTTAAGCAGAGTCCTTCCAAGACACCTGGGACAGCAGATTCCACATACTTCATGGCATTTGGCAACAGTTGCCTTTCACTGCTGGGACAGTAGTGGTGGTGGTAAAATATAACTAACAGAAGTTGCCATTTTAACGATTTTTTAAAATTTTTATTTTTTATTTATTTATTTTTATGTGGTGCTGAGGATTGAACCCAGTGCCTCACACATGCAAGGCAGGTGCTCTACCACTGAGCTACAGCCCCAGGCAATTTTAACTACCTTTAAGTGCACAATTCAATGAATTTAATTACACAAACAATACTGTGCAACCATTATTATTATTTGCCAAAACTTCTTTTTATTACTCTAAACAAATTTCCCCATCCCTTGTACCTCTACCTACTGCCTATCTTTATCAGTTTTCCCATTCTAGATATTTCAAATAAGTAGAACAGTTCCATACATGTATCTGGTGCATTCCCTCACCATGGTGTTTCCAAGGTTCATCTCTGATGTAGTGTTCCTTCTTACATCTTAATAACATTCTATTGTGGGTATTTGCTACATTCTGTTTTCCCACTCATTAGCAGTTGACTTTTGATTCGGGGTAGTGTTAGAAGATATGGAGATGTGGGAACTGAGCAGTATCTGTGATGGGGGTATCCTATACTCTGGGGCCTAGGATAGGAATCCTTCCTGCCTGAGTCTAGGAGCATACTATACTGCTGCCCCACAACAGGCACTGGTACAGAGTCTTTGATTACTGTTAGATTTCTGTTAGATTTCCCTTCCTAAAGTACCTCCAATTAAGGAAGTAAAGTTTGACACTTATCAATAGAATGAGCTACCCTTGCTATCCCCACAATTTAATTTCAAGATCCCTTTTTGTTCCCAGCTATTAGTATTTAACTGAGAAGGAAAATACACTAGATCTGAGTGTGCCAGTTACTGTGCCAGGTGATGGGGCTCAGTAGATGTTCAGTTTTATTTCTCTTCTCCTCTTTTCATTCTCAAACATGGTATGGATTATAAGCTGAGAATTCAAAATTTTTGCTGATTGGAAAACACCTTCTTCCTAAAAGTGTGAGAATTACTCATGATCCTTAGTCTTCCTAGCTCCCCAGGAAACTGATTTCCCTGAGAGGTGAAAAGAGGCAAACCAATGTTTACAAATGTATGAAATATGATATGTCAAGAGCATTGTAATGTTTTGAACAACCAATAAAAAAAAAAAAAAAAGAAAAAGAGGCCTCTGAGAAGTGAATTTCCTGAATACAGATGGGAAAGGGGATTTCTCCCCAAGTTTTGTCTCTATCTGCCTCTGGGAGCAGAATCATCATGCTTTCGTCGACAGAATACATGAAGATACATTCCTTTGCACTATTTTTTGCCTCTGCTATAATTTTGAGAATTGTAATTTTCTCCATATATATTCATATTACCCAATATAATCATATTATCCTTAAGGATGTGTTTTTTTCCCCCTATAAAGGTGATTTTCCTTCAGTAAGGAAAGAGGTCAAGTCCTATCATCAACCAGATATTGTCCAGCTCTTTTACTTACCAAAGAGAAAAAAACATTACAAGTTGAGAATCTGTTTCTTAATGGGGTAAAAGAAAAGTGCCTTGCTAAGAAAAGAGACAAGTCGTCTGTGTGGGAACCTGATGTATTTCATGGCAGCGTGTGAGGTCGTTATCCAAGAACAGAACAGGTCTTACAAGTTTGAAAACAAGATGCCTAGACTTTTTCCCTCACTGATGGCTATTAAAATGTATTTTAATGACATATTAAAATGTATCATTAAAAGATGTCTCTGAAGCTATACAGGTACATACAATTAACATATGCACTTTTATCAGAAAAATCAGGTTGGTGTCCATGAGAACACATAATCAGCTAACAAGTAGATATGTCTTAATATTACCAAATCATTTTTCTGTTTGGAGTTCTTCAAATACTGTTTTCTAAGTGATTATTTCTGAGGCTGAACATTTTTGGACAGGAGCTTCCTAAATGGATAGTAATGATGCAGTCAGTGTACCCTTACCATATTATAGTACAGTTTTCTATTTATAACTGTTGTGATTTTAATATCAAATGTTTATTAAATATAAATTTCAGTCCTCACTAAATGTTTTCAGTTAGCCTTATCAAGTATATTACAAAGAATAATATTCTGTTCCAAGATAGTACTTCCAGAGCTTAATAATTGGCCACTAACCAACTAAATACAGAGATTAAAATTTTATTATTAAAAACAACTACGCAAACAGGATCAGGTTCTAGATAACATAATAACCACGAAGGTTGGATATTTTATACGTATTACCTAACTTCTGAAATACCACTCTGAAAAATGATAGGAGAGTCTCCTCAATGATGTTAAAAGATAATCCTTAGAGAGTCTTACAACTGCTGGCAAACTTCTTTCTTATAGGTTGGGTATATGCCCTTTGCTGATGGGTGTTGAGTGAGGTTCTAAGTATACAGGTCAAACAGGCATTAGTTAGCTCCAATTATGGTTCCAGCATGATGCCAGGAGCAGAGCTTCATACCTTTCCCAGAATGATTAGGGTTTTTCAATA
The DNA here is from genome assembly GCF_001458135.2 of Marmota marmota marmota. NCBI lineage: Eukaryota > Metazoa > Chordata > Mammalia > Rodentia > Sciuridae > Marmota > Marmota marmota. Next base: position 12,255,139 of record NW_025999982.1, read on the forward strand.
TGTCTGGTATATAACTAGTCACTGAACATTTCATTTTAAAATAGGTACCACTCATGAAATAGCTTGTGTGTTATTTTATCTTAGATTCCTGAGGAATCAATGATCAATACTGGATAGTAATAATAAAGCAAACATATAATTCTTTTTGATGCCTGCAATTATCAGGATATCAGATTTATCCTGAGTCCAGAGAAAGTCTTTCTAATCACATAGTAAATAGAAGAGCTGGACAAATTCAGGTTTAAGATGGGACTTGATATGTTTCCTCACTGGAGAATTCACCTTTCTTTTTATGATACACACACACACACACACACACACACACACAATCTCCTTAGTGATGCTGTGATTCTACTTTCTTCGGGAAAATAGAAGAATTCTCAAGACTATAAGCAAAGGAAAAAATAGTACAAAGGAATGTATCCTCATGTACTCTGTCAAAGCAGATTTGGGGTTGGTGCTAAAACTTAATCAGCAAGATTAGAACTAGATTCTGTCATTGGAAAGCTGTTTTTTCTTTGGACCATCATTCTGTACACCTGTTCATTCATTCTTCCATCTTTTATGTTGAGCTCCAAATGAAAAAAAAAAATGTCCTTTGCTGAGGGAGGTACTAACATGATTAAGATGTAATCCCTTTGTCTAACTGAGAATAGGTCCTAACTATATTTGGATCAGATTAAGAAATAAAATACATTTTGGAGAAAGTGGGTCAAAGATTACAACTGGACTCAAAAAGACAAAACAGCTCAAAGTCAAGGAAATAGGAAGGAGAGGGGATCTGGACTCTTCCTACCATGCCTTATAACCAGCTTTTAAAAAAACAATGGGTACTCAGAGCTATCTTGAGATTAAAGTGAAGTCAGTGGCAAAATTTTCTCAACTAAGTATTTGAAAAATACTGCTATAAAACTTAGGAAGGACCTCAGAGGGTTTGTTCATATAATATTATAATATTTTTCTTTCCAATGAAGAGAAATAAAGAAAAAATTTCAACTGATGTATGAAAAAAGCATATAACTATTAGATGCTGGAATAACTAACAACAGAGATTTCACAATTAAATTCTTAGGAAATTTTTGGAAACAAAAGATTTTGGGAAATTTTTCATATGTCTTACTTAAGTCCTGCTGAAACAGACTAAAAGGATGGAGTAAAGATTATATTAAGTCACCAAGTTAAAGTACTATCACCAAGCAACTTTGTTGAATTATAGATTCTCTGACCTAGATGTTTCAAACAATAAATTTTCAGAGGTATATAAAATGTATTTTAAAAGAGGGCAATGACTCCGTACTAGTAGAAATTTAGGAATTTGTTGAAAGTAGGAGTAGAACCATTTCCAGGTAAGGATCCCTCCCTGACTCTCAAGTTGGAAACTTATAATTAAAGCCAGTGCACAATGCACTACATCTTTCATTTTTTCCTTTCAATCTAAAGCTTCCAACTGCTGTAAGCTCTCATTCCTGGAAAAGCTTTTGGCAGTCACTTTTTGGAACCCACAATTTCTGAAAGCTTTCATCTTTTTACCATTCCCTTTCTGTCTCTAAGCTTTACTCCCCATATGTGGTCAGTAATGCCACCACCACCGGAAGTAAAATGGTTCTCAGCATGGCTTGCCTACCCACACAAGGGCAAACGTGTGGGACAGAAAAGGAGTCCAGAACTTATGGATCTCAAGAGACCCTGAAGCTTTCTGGCATCAAGAACACACTGTTACTCATTCTACACACATGAAATAATCACAGGAACATTAGCGCATTTTCTGCAGGCCATGAAGAAAACCAGCAGGTGAATCTGGGTCTCTACCTCATACTCAAGATATCAGGCTGGGCCTCCCTTTACAATTCTTGAAGGTCACTGCTGACAAACTACCACTATAATCTATACTTTTAAATTATATTAGGATGACCATGATTTAAAAACAAAACGCCCTGTTCACATTTTTAAAAAATATGTTCTATACACCAGACACTGCTAAAAGCTTAAGTGTTATTTTTAACAATAAAAATTGTTAACAGTAAAAATTGCTAACTTTTATAAATGATAAAACTGAGGTTCAGGCAAACTGACTCAAAAGACCTTGAAAACCCATCAAAGACAGAAGAATGTTAAGTAGTGATATACATGAAACAGTTATTAATGAAATTTTTGGTTTGTTTAGGACAGTCTTTTAAAACAAAATTATATGTACACATAAATAAATTCTCTTTAAAGATGACATTGTTAAAATGAAAGTAGCACCTTAGTGGAAATACAGTGCTCACATCTTTGCTGCTGACTTTCTAATAGCAGCAGTCCTCCATGTGCTGTTTCTCTGAAAAGGTATGTCAGTAGCCTGACTGACTAAACCATGAAGACGTGACTGATACATTCCTGAGACAGCTTTTAACTGGGAAGAACACAGGGAGTTCCATATACATTTTCAGGACTATAAATGAAGTCTCCAGAATCTTTTGGAATAAACACCTCCAGGCTTGATGAGAACACAGTCAGCAGCCTAGCCTAGAAGTTCTATTCTTTGCTTATAATAGTTTGTGAACTATGATGTGAGATCCACAGAGTTCAAGTATTTTAAATGCTTCCACACCACTTTCAACTATAATCATGAACATTTGAAAATGCTCTCCACCATCATATAAAACAGAAGGGAAGTTCTCTATAAAATTTGCTTAAGTGAAATATTTGAGTACCTAGAGCCTACTTAAAAATTATATAATAATGTCAAGCTCTATCAACACAAACTGGAATCCTCATTAGCAAATTCAGTGGTAACCTCTAACATCAGATTTAAACAGCACATTTGGGGACCAATGAACATCTAGAAAATTAGTTCAGAATGATTTATCATTTTTTTCAGACACTCTTTAAGAATTAGCTCTTTGAGACTCCTCTTTAGAATATGAGACACCTTGAAACCACTACCATAAATAGCCAACACTTTAGGTAACTGCCAAGCCACCTGCTTTTCTCCAGGAAACCTCATAAAACTCACAAGCTAGTAAAGCTATGTAAAGCCTATAAAATCTCTACCTTTCTGACAAAGTTTACTTATTTTATTTGAGAGACTTTATTTCCCCTGTTCTGAGAACTGAAAAGGATAAGTCCCCACATCAGAGTGAATTCGAGGCACAGACTTATTTGAAAAGAAGGACTCACAACAGAAGTGAATGCCAATGAACACTTTATCACTTCAGTCTTGATTTGGCACAGCGTTTCAGATGGTATTCATTTGGAATAAAGAGATCGATGACACAACTTGTCCAATCCTCCCCTATAAGTGGCTTTACTAGAAGAGGGTAGAGGCAGAAAAATATAAATTCTTCTGTCTGTAGGCAACCAAAAACATACCAACTCATCTTGGAGTAATTTAACCAATAAGATGATTTAGAGGACAGTTCAGTGGCACCATTTTTGGAAGGCAAAAGCTTAGCAGAATGAACATAAATCAAAGGTGACTGGCAGGTAAAGGATATGTGCAGCAATCAGCCAAACCATGTGCACACTGGCACAAATTCAATAAGATCATTTATAAAAATTTTAAGGCAGAAGTACACAAAAGGGGGTCTGGTGCTAACTAAATCCACAGATAGCTTACATGCCACTGAAATAAACACTTCCAGATGCGGGTGTACAAAAACCTTTCACAGAAAGAAATGTTTTCTTTCATAAATCTGAAGGAGGGACTCTTAGCAGGGAAGGGCAAAAAGTTTAAAATTGAGACTGGGCTCCTTATAGCCTGGAAGTGCTCATTGAGGTGGAGTGACTATGTGAGTTAGAGTGAACTGCACAGCAAATCTCTATTTAGAAGCATCACTACAATCAGCATGACTGGATTTCTGTTAAACAGGAAAAAATGCTAACATGTCACTGCATGAGTCCTATAAAATCTGGAGTCTGAGTACTTTCCTGATAGTTTCTTTCTGGGAGTCAGGGAGGAGAAGGAGTGGTAGAGATAATATGCTCATACAGAGATAAAAGCTGCTAATCAAAATTAAGAAAAAAGATGCTTTGGAACTTATACTGCCACAAAACTATCAAAGCCATGGCTTTAATGAAAAAAAAATTTTGAAATTTGGTTAGATTACAGTTATCTTTCAGGAATATAAGACCAAATTCATTAATGGCTTAGATAAAAGTCAAATTTGTTCATCAAAACAAATTTCATAATAATACACAGCATAATAATACATGGGAATTTCTGCTCATATAAACACTCCCAGAAGTTCAAAAAAAAGTTAGAATGTCTTTTTTATATTTAAGTTTAGGTTATCTAAGTATTAAGTCCCATTCATCCACCCACCCCAATCCACTAAGCAGGAAATTCCCTTGAAATTAGCTTCCTTCTTAAGTCTTAAAACTTCATGCAAATTCTTTTTAAGAATGTAAAACCATATTTAGTCTTGAGAACTTTTTAAATTGTCTGTTCTATGCAATGTCCCAAATTATAAACTTGTCATCACTTATTCTCCTCTCATTAAAGAATCTTACTTCTTCTATAGTTAAACATCTCTTGAATACATTTGGTTTTCTCCATCCTCACTGTCAGTGCCAAAGATGGTCTCCTGCCTGTGGTACTGCAGTGGCCACATCGCTGGTTTGTCAGTCTACTGCATCAACTTAGGTCAATCTCTACTCTACCTTACCATTTGAGTTAACTCTCTCATACAGAGCTATTCATATTAGCCCCTTGCTTAAACAAACAAACAAACAAACAAACAATCCCCCCCTCCAACTTCCCACCAAATTAGCTCCTTGTTTAAAAATAAATTTTTAAAATAAAAGCTTAATCTTAGGACATGTGGGTATGTTAATACTGGTTCTTTCACTTTTTAATTGTGTGTAGTTCAGTTGTATGAATATGGATTCCACCAAATAAAGTGTTTATACTCAGAAATCAAGGGCTTCTTGTGGTATGTGAAATGCACTTTCATTCAGTCAGGAAGGCATATGCTTTGAATTGATTTTCTAGAAGCAGCAGGTGACAGATTGACTCATAGCTGTATATTGTCCTGCTTTGCTTCATTATTGTTTTATTTTTTTGGCTATATGTGAATCACCTGTATGGATGACAGATTATTGTTTGCCATCAAAAACTAAATTGAAGTTAGTTCACCCACGTTAGAAGCAACCACTCGTGCTATCTTCTTTGGACAGTGGCTTCAGAGAAAGACTCAGCACAGAGGCCTACCTTTCTTTTTCTTTGCTTTTTTCATCTTCTCTTCTCCCCTCCTCTCTCCTGTCCCCCCTCCACTGTAAGCCTGCTTGGATGAGGGATTTTGTCAACTAGAACTTATACATATTAGGGTCTTACTTAATTAGTCTGGAATATGGGAATGGGTATTTTGGGTTATAACAGGAATGTAGAATAAAATATGATCCAGAAATATAGTCTCCTACTTCTCTACTGGAAACTGTAAAATCTGCACAACTGTTTGAATTGGAATAGACAGGAAGCTGTACACCACGCTGTGGACATCCACGGCCAGACAGTGAACTCAAAAACTCCCTCCCTGGTATTTCACTACGGGTCTGGTTCCCAAGTATCACCTTGAATGCACCTGGGAAAATTCAGAGCCTGACATTAGGCTCTGTCCTCATGACTTCTGCCAACTAATCAGTCAAAATATTTCCAGATATAGACACATACTCCATACATTGGGCATATGCCCAGAATCGCAAGTGCACTCTAATCAGGTAGGAGCGCCTATCCAGGTGCCAGAGCAAAACTTTACATCTGACTGACATATGGGCTATGAATTTTCTCTCCTCATAGCTTAGGGTCATGCAAAGGCAGCATGTGGGAGTGGAATATTTGGTCTGTGCATATACAGCCTAGGGGATTTGGTTTAAATCAAATCATAATTAAAACACCAGTCAAGAAAACAAGCCATACTCTTTTTTATTTATTTCTTGCACATATTTTTCCTACCTTGTGTATAACCTTAAATATATGTTAAGCACAAAAAGAGCAAGGTATCAATTTCATTTTTGAAAGGTACAAATTCCCATTTATAACAATTTACTCATTATGTTGTGGAGTTAACTTTGCAAGTATATCAGTAAATTAAATGATAGTTCAATGATTATGTTTGTTAACTAAAAGGTGAAACACTGCTTAACAAATTACCCAAAAAATAAATCACCACCAATTTAGCAGGCTCTCATCATAGGTATTTGTCACACTATTAATAAAACAGTATAAAATGTTTCACTTAAACAACTTGCTTATGACTACTAGGTGGGTGTGGCAATAGTAAGTAAAGGATCTACTTCAATAAAACTGATATGTTACCTAATACTCATATAATTTGGATATAAAATACTAATTAAAATTTTAAATAGTATTTTTGCTAAGTCAACAGCAGTTTGATATACTGAATGAGTTGTAAGTCTAAACTGAATATTTACAATCTTCCTGCTTATTTATAGATTTTTGTTATTTTTAGAGCATGATATTTAAATGTAGAAATATTTCAACTCAGTTTAGTTTCTCCCAACAAATTCTTTTGGTGCTTTCATAAAGTTATGAGTTAAAGAAATTTTGTGATTTTGTTTTTTCTTTTTTAAAGAGAGATATTTTCCTTTTGGGAGATGTTCAAAATATTTTTCCATTCTATCTCCAGAAACTATAACAACATACTTAAACCTCAAGATTTAGTCCTTACAGAATATTCTGTTCAAAAAGTTTCTCTTTGGTGTCAATAACCTCTCTTTCTCATGTCCAAAATCTTCCTCCTTTCCCTAGAACAGAGTTCTAGTTCTTTATAGGACAACTCATTAATTTTTTGAACTACTTCCAATTTAAAAAGACTGAAAGAGGCAAACGTGGAACAAACATCTAGGGCAGATTTGGGCTACTAGCCTTTATTGTTATTTTAGCCATACACCCCCATTGGAGAAGACTGATTTTCTTTTTTACAAATTACTTTTCTGGAAATTCTAAAATTCTTTGGTATGCTTCTAGGGTTTCATATGTTTGGTATGAATGCCCATAGATCTGTCATCTATAGTTTTACTTGAACTTGTATAAACATTTTATTGATTAGGAAGTTATATCTTGGAATTTGAGTTGTTTTTTTTTTTTATATTTAAAGCAGCTGATATATCCTACACAAAATTGTGCAAGAGTGCATCACCTTAGGATGTAAGCCCTATGCTGAACTTCATATGAGGTCTTTCTACTAATAAAAAAGTAAAGGCAGGAATAAACAAAATATGTCTGCCTCTATAGTCAGTGTATACTGCAGAGAAAAAATAGTGGTTAATAATAACAGGATTTTAAAATATAGACCTAGATAATTCCATTCAAAAAATTCATTGGCTGTCCTAAGTTAAGACTTTGCTGCTCAGAGATCAAAAGAGGTAAGAGCACTTGGCATGGTGGCACATGTCTGTAATTCTAATAACTCTTAGAAAAAAGTATCTAGTAAAAAAAAGTTGGGAATGTAGCTCTGTAGCTCAGTGGTAATGCACCTTGGGTTCAGTTCCCCAAAAGGAGGTAGGAGGTAGGGGCTCTCTTCCCTTCTCCTCCATTTTTGTGCTGATGAAAAAAAGTTAAAAAGCTTTACAACATAATATGATTACACTAACTCCGTTTATCCATACAAAATCATCATGTTACATTATTAAAGCAGAAAAAAAGTATTAGTAACAAATTTCTCCAAGTTTGGATTCAATAAGCAAAGCAAATAAATTTGACTCTGAAACTTATAGCAAATATTTGTCAGAGAAAGATCCTTGGGTGATTTAGATTTTGTCTTCCTAACTCTTCCACTTCTTTATTCCCACCATTTCCAACATGATCTCTCTGAATAATCCCAAACTTAATATTGTACTAACTGGACCATATAAAATTTCTGATATTCAATTGTTTTTGACCTAAAGAAATTGTAGTTGCTTATAAACTGGCCTAATATATTCTATAACTCAAAATATACACCCCACCCTATTTTGCAATTAAAAACAATTATAAGTTTCATGCTTTCCTAGAACACTCCATTTTAGGCTATTTTCATATGATAAATAAGCTACATGTTAATTTTTTTCTGAGAATAAGTGGCCTATAGTTATAAAAATGTACTTGGCTCCAAACTAGAATGATAGGTTTAGTAAGTACTCTCAGAAGATTTAATGAAAAGAATTTTACTTCTAGTAAAAATACAAATATTTAAGAATTCTACACAATTTCTACTTTGTATTTACATTATTGTAGTATTTTGTGATATTAAATTTTCTAGTTTGAACACAGAATGTGGACAAACATAATGTGTTGTATTCATCAATGTGAAACTAGATCAAAATACTCAAAGCCATGTGCCATGTAACTGTTGTCTTTGAAAGTTAAATGTGGGGAATTCTTACAGAAAATTTCATGTTTTTTTTTTTATCTCTCCTGGTCTATTATGAACATCCCTGGAAAATTAATGATGTGAGAACATCCCTAGAACCCCTGAATAAATCTATATACTCCAAAGTAAGTGACTGAAGTGAAAGTGCAGTAAATGGAGAATCATCAGGAGGCTGGAGTCTAGAGGTAGTCCTGTCACACTCTTGCAAGAAAGATGTCTTTGGGTTGGTGCACTGCAAAGCTTCTCTGAGGCCAATTCTAACTGGTTCCCTCCTAGACAGCTTATTTTAGCACTACGGATTGAATCCAGAGATGCTCTACACTAAACTACCCCTAGTCCCTTTCCATTTTTTATTTTGAGATAGGGTCTCATAAAGTTGCAGCAGTTGGCCTTGAACTTCCAATCCTCCTGTCTCAGCCTCCAAATAACTGGAATTACAGCTATGTATCTCCATACCCAGCCCACTAAACAGCTTTAAAATACTATGATTCTGTCTTAGAATTTAAGACAGTTGAGTGGATAATGGAGAATCCCTTCTAGGGGAAGTACTTAAGGTTATTTAGGTTAATAACTATGATTAATAGAGCAATTTTATCGCCTCACTATTCTAGCTCAATAGAAAGCTACCTGATACATTATTGGTGGGACTGTAAATTGATGCAACTACTCTGGAAAGCAGTATGGAGATTCCTCAGACCACTTGGAATGGAACCACCATTTGACCCAGTTATCCCACTCCTCAGTAGATTAGCCAAAGGATTTAAAACAGCAAACTATAGTGATGCAGTCACTTCAATGTTCATAACAACACAATTCACAATAGCTAAGCTATGAGCCAACCTAAGTGCCTTTTAATAGATAAATAAAGAAAATGGGCATATATACACAATGGAGTACTACTCAACTATAAAGAAGAAAGACTTTATGTCATTGCCAGTAAATGGATAGATCTGGAAACTATCATGCTAAGTGAAATAAGCCAATCCTAAAAAAACCAAAGGTCAAATATTTTCTCTGATATGTGGAAGCTAACCCACAATAAGGGTGAGGTGCAGAAGTTCAGTGGACTAGACAAAGGGGAATGAAGGGGAGAGGGGATGGGAAAAGGGAAAACAGTAGAATAAATCTGACAGAACTTTCCTATGTACATATATGGATACACCACAGTGAAATCTCACCATTGTATATATCCACAAGACTGGGATTCTAATTAGAACAGGATATATTCCATGTTTGTATAATTATGTCAAAATGGATTCTACTATCATGTATAACTAAAAAGAGCCAAAAAAAAAACTTGCCTGACAATAAACAAGCTCATGGGTTTATCATATTTTCCATTGATTATCAGGAGAAACTAAAATAGATTTAGGCAGTATACATGAGATTATGTCATCACACTCAGCAAACACAGCTTTCTTTCTTTTGGCTTTCACAATTATAGACCTGACTTTATATCAGCCATTTACAGCATTTCCCATTGAGAGCTGGGCTTGAGTTCCAGAGTACATAACCATGGGCACCACCCACTGTTTGTAAATAGTGAGAATCTAGGTAAAACGTGGGTGGGATGGCCTTGTATTCCACAGACAAGGGAGTACACTCTGTTATTATTCAGAATGTTTCCTTTGAGAGAAAAACAACAAATGATTAATCACAAAATTTAAAATGCTTTTTACTTCTGAATATGTACAAATGAACTCTAAGAATATTTAAAAAGAAAAACCATTAACAAAAATCTTTAGGCTAAGAAAAAAACGATCATTAATATATATGCCCTAAACAATGGTGCAGCTATGTTCATCAAACAAACTCTTCTCAAGTTCAAGAGTCAAATAGACCACAACACAATAATCATGGGAGATTTTAACACACCTCTCTCACCACTGGACAGATCTTCCAAACAAAAGTTGAATAAAGAAACCATAGAGCTCAATAATACAATTAATAACTTAGACTTAATTGATATATACAGAATATACCACCCAACATCAAGCGGATACACTTTCTTCTCAGCAGCACATGGATCCTTCTCAAAAAAAGACCATATATTATGTCACAGGGCAAATCTTAGCAATTACAAAGGAGTAGAGATACTACCATGCATTTTATCTGATCATAATGGAATGAAATTGGAAATCAATAATAAAATAAGAAAGAAAAAATCCTACATCACATGGAGAATAAACAATATGCTACTGAATGAACGAAGGGTTACAGAAGACATCAAAGAGGAAATTAAAAAATTCTTAAAGGTAAATGAAAACTCAGACACAACATATCGAAATCTCTGGGACACTATGAAAGCAGTACTAAGAGGAAAATTCATTTCATGGAGTTCATTCCTTAAAAGAAGGAAAAGCCAACAAATAAATGACCTCACACTACACCTCGAAGCCTTAGAAAAAGAAGAACAAATCAGCAGCAAATACAGTAGAAGGCAAGAAATAATTAAAATCAGAGCTGAAATCAATGAAATCAAAACAAAAGAAACAATCGAAAAATTGACAAAACTAAAAGTTGGTTTTTTGAAAAAATAAATAAGATTGATAGACCACTAGTCACGCTAACAAAGAGAAGAAGAGAGAGAACCCAAATTACTAGCTTACGGGATGAAAAAGGCATCACAACAGACAATTCAGAAATACAGAAGATAATTAAAAATTATTTTGAAACCCTATACTCTAATAAAATAGAGGATAGTGAAGGCATCAATAAATTCCTTAAGGCTTATGAGCTTCCCAGATTGAGTCAGGATGATATAAACAACCTAAACAGACCAATATCAAGTGAGGAAATAGAAGAAGCCATCAAAAAACTACCAACCAAGAAAAGCCCAGAACCTGACAGATATACAGCAGAGTTTCACAAGAACTTTAAAGAAGAACTAATACCAATACTCTGCAATCTATTTCAGGAGATAGAAAAAGAGGGAGTACTTCCAAATTCATTTTATGAGGCCAATATCACCCTGATTCCCAAACCAGATAAAGACACCTCAAAGAAAGAAAACTACAGACCAAAACTACAGTCCCTAATGAATTTAGATGCAAAAATCCTCAATAAAATTCTGACAAATCAGATACAAAAACATATCAAAAAGATCGTGCATCATGACCAAGTGGGATTCATCCCTGGGATGCAAGGCTGGTTCAATACACGGAAATCAATAAATGTAATTAACCACATCAATAGACTTAAAGATGAGAACCATATGATCATCTCGATAGATGCTGAAAAAGCATTCGACAAAATACAGCATCCCTTTATGTTCAAAACTCTAGAAAAATTAGGGATAACAGGAAATTACCTCAAAATGGTAAAAGCTATATACGCTAAGCCTCAGGCCAGCATCATTGTAAATGGAGAAAAATTGAAGGCATTCCCTTTAAAATCTGGAACAAGACAGGGATGCCCTCTCTCACCACTTCTATTCAACTAGCCACAATTAGACAGACGAAAGAAATTAAAGGCATAAATATAGGAAAAGAAGAACTTAAATTAGCACTATTTGCCGATGACATGATCCTATACCTAGCAGACCCAAAAAATTCAACCAAGAAACTTCTAGAACTAGTAAATGAATTCAGCAAAGTGGCAGGATATAAAATCAATACCAAAAAATCAAAGGCATTCCTGTATATCAGTGACAAATTCTCTGAAATGGAAATGAGGACAACTACTCCATTCACAATATCCTCAAAAAAAAAAAAAATAAAATACCTGGGAATCAACTTAACAAAAGAGGTGAAAGAGCTATACAATGAAAACTACAGAACCCTGAAGAAAGAAATAGAAGAAGACCTTAGAAGATGGAAGGATTTACCTTGCTCATGGATTGGTAGAATTAATATTATTAAGATGGCCATATTACCAAAAGCACTTTACAGATTCAATGCAATTCCCATCAAAATCCCAATGACATTCCTTGCAGAAATAGAAAAAGCAATCATGAAATTCATCTGGAAAAACAAGAGACCCAGAATAGCTAAAGTAATTCTAAGCAGGAAGAGTGAAATTGGTGGTATCGCGATTCCAGATTTTAAACTATACTATAGAGCAATAGTAACAAAAACAGCATGGTACTGGCACCAAAACAGGCTGGTAGACCAATGGTACAAAATAGAGGACACAGAGACAAATCCACAAAATTACAACTACCTTATATTAGACAAAGGTGCTAAAAACATGCAATGGAGAAAGGATAGCATCTTCAACAAATGGTGCTGGGAGAACTGGAAATCCATATGCAACAAAATGAAATTGAATCCCTTTCTCTCACCATGCACAAAAGTCAACTCCAAATGGATCAAGGAGCTAGGAATCAGACCAGAGACTCTACGTATAATAAAAGATAAAGTTGGTCCTAATCTTCATCACGTGGGGGCAGGCCCCAAATTTCTTAATAAGACACCTGTAGCACAAGAGTTAAAACCAAGAATCAACAAATGGGATGAATTCAAACTAAAAAGTTTTTTCTCAGGAAGAGAAATAATATGTGAGGTGAATAGGGAGCCTACATCCTGGGAACAAATTTTTACCCCTCAAACATCAGATAGAGCTCTAATCTCTACAGTATACAAAGAACTCAAAAAGTTAAACAACAAAAAAGCGAATAACCCAATCAACAAATGGGCCAAGGACTTGAACAGAAACTTCTCAGAAGAGGATATACAATCAATCAACAAATACATGAAAAAATGCTCACCATCTCTAGCAATCAGAGAAATGCAAATTAAAACTACTCTAAGATACCATCTCACTCCAATAAGAATGGCAGCCATTATGAAGTCAAACAACAATAAGTGCTGGCGAGGATGCGGGGGAAAAAGGTGCACTCATACATTGCTGGTGGGACTGCAAATTGGTGAATCCAATTTGGAAAGCAGTATGGAGATTCCTTGGAAAGCTAGGAATGGAACCACCATTTGACCCAGCTATTCCCCTTCTCGGACTATACCCAAAAAGGCATACTACAGGGACACAGCCACATCAATGTTTATAGCAGCACAATTCACAATAGCTAGAATGTGGAACCAACCTAGATGCCCTTCAATAGATGAATGGATTAAAAAAAGTGGCATTTATACACAATGGAATATTACTCAGCACTAAAAAATAATAAAATCATGGCATCTTCAGGCAAATGGATGGCATTAGAGCAGATTATGTTAAGTGAAGTTAGCCAATCCCTAAAAAACAAATGCCGAATGTCTTCTCTGATATAAGGGGGGTGACTCAAAATGGGATAGGGAGGAAGAGCATGAGAAGAAGACTACCACTAAATAGGGAAGAGAGGTGGGAGGGAAAAAGAGGGAGAAGGGAAGTTGCACAGAAGATGGGAGGAGAACCTCATTGTTATACAGAATACATGTATGATGTTGTAATGAGAAAAAGAAAAAAAAAGTGTGTCACATTAGATTGGATAGAGAGAAAGGATGGGAGAGGAGGGGAGGAGTAGGGAGGATAGGAAGGGCAGCAGAATAGAATAGACAATACGATTTATGTATGTACATTCCATGTATGTATTATATATCAAAATGCATTCTACTGTCATGTATGACTAAAAAATAAATAAAAATTAAAAAAAAAGAAAAACCCATTAACAAAAATCTTTAGGCTAAGAAAAAAAACCTTTCTAAACAGTTATTAATGTGAATTTTATGATAGGATAATCCATTCAAACCTTTTGCCATACTTTTTTAGGGACCCTAATACCTTTCTTAACATTTTTGTCTTCATATGTTTATATAGTATATATAAAATATTACCAAAATATTACCAATATTTTTGAAAAAGAAAACAGAAAGAACTGACATACACTAATATAATAACAGTAGATTATAATAAAGCAATACTAACAAATAGAATAGGATTGTTCACTTAATTGAGTGGAATTTTTTCATGTTTACTACTCATATAAGTTCTCACATGTTATATACAAAAGGTAGAGGAAGGGTTGGGATTGTTGGCTCAGTGGTAGAACACCTGCTCAGTGTGCGCATAGGCCCTGGGTCAATCCTTAGCACTAAAAAGAAAAAAACAGTGAAAGAAAGTAGTAAAATTGCAGGTATGCAAAAAATAAATATATAAATAAATAAAATTGCAAAAATAAAATTAAAAAACTGAGCAAACATATGCATATTTAATTTCAAGCTGTAAAATGATTTTTTAAAATCACAGGACAATGGAAAAACTGTAGAGAAAAATGGTAGATCTACCAATCCTTTGTAAAATCCTGTATACTGAAAAGAATGTCATATTAGAAAAAAATTAAAGGATAAATGAAGAACTGGAAAACATATCTTCAACAAACCTAACGTAAGGTTTTACTGTTCATTTTTTAAAAATTATAAATATTTGCATAAATTAGATTGATACAAATGAATCTACTAATGCCCTATAGAAAAAGTTCTGATCAAAGATCTGATCAAAATTTATAGAAATACAAATAAGCAACAAGTACATAAAAATGTTTAGTATGATTAGTTATCAAATACAAATAAAATACATTATCAAACTACTGAATGTAAACTTGGGAAAGCTAGTGAAAATCTGGTAGTTTCTTCATTCATAAAATGAGAAGAGTAGTCTCCACTTAAGACTGTGGTGAGAAGCAAGTTAGTACAGTGCATGATATGAAAGTGCTTAATAAATATTAGTTGCTCTAATTGCTATTTTATTTTTGCCTATTAGAATGACAAAATTAATATTCAATGACGATTAGAGATTATACCCTCACACATTGCTTATATGATTATAAATTGGTTTAAGTTTTTTAGAAATTATTTTGACAAGATTATTAGGAAATTTAAACCATCCTTTGATCCTAGAACTTCACTTCTAGTTAACTATTCTAAGGAAACCATCAGATAAGATTTACATACAAAATATATCTTATTAGTTAATTTACATAACCAATAAAATGGTAATGGTTAAGTGAAGTAAGAATTAAGGTACATTCAGATGTATAAGGCTATGAAGCTTGTATAGCCTAAGAAAGGCTAGATATAACATACCATACATAAAGTATAAAAAAAATCAGAGTCTCAGTTTTGCTTAAATTATTAATAAGTATAATACAAAAAAAGACAAGATGAAAAGGCAATAATAAATTGACACTAGGATGTAAGCTTTATTTTTTACTTTTTATTTTATTAATTTTCTAACATAATCACACCCCCTGCTTTGTGGTACTAGGGATTGAACCAAGGGACACTCTATTAGTACATCTCCAGTCCTTTCTTAATGGTTGTTTTTTTTTTTTTTTTTTTTTTTTTTTTTTT